>NC_057798.1:115727776-115910798 GCF_018294505.1 Triticum aestivum | reverse complement strand
CGCCTCCCACTCGCCCCCACTCTCCCCTCGGTTCCTGCGCCCTCCCCTCAGATCCACCGCGCTCCCCCTCATTCCCCTCCGTAACCGAGCGCCACCGCCTCCATGGCTCCGGCCTAGACACGGCCACCGTGCCCACCTCGCCGCTCCACGGTGTCTCCAAGGGCCGCCGTCGTCCGCTGCTTCGACTGGTGCAACCCGTTGGAGACCGGAGCCACCGCAACACCCGACGCCGCCATCTTCCTCCTCTGCTCCGACAAGCTCCGCTGCCATTCTTCACCGACTCCGGTCGCGCTCCTGCAGCTACTAAACCCCCAAGGGCCATCGTGTGCGCCGCTCGGTGAGCCCCTGCTCCCTCCTCTCTCTCTCTCTCCTGCGCCCTAGCTAGCTGCCGCCGAAGCAACCGAGCGCCCCGTCACGGATCTCGTCGCCGACGAGTCTCCGGTGACCAAATGGTCCCGGGGCCGAGCCCTTTGTGCACAGCACGTCGCGCAGCTCCACCCTAGCCTTCCCGTTAGCCCCGAAGCGCGCTGCGTTGCCTTCTTCGTCTCACGCCCGAACCACCTCGCCGTTGTCGAGCCTGTAGCGCTCGATTCCGGTCACCCCTGCCGCCACAATCACCACTGTTGGACGCGGCACAGCCGTAGCTCTCGAACGCGCCCGAAAACGCGATGAACGGTGCCGTGTAGGTGATTTCCGGCCAACTCCCGAGCCGCGCCGCCACATTTTGCCTCGCCGGCGTCGTTCCGGTGCCGTCCACCGACGTGGCTAGGCAGGCCCCACCCCTGGGTCACTGCCAGTGGGCCATGGGGGCCCCATTGACTCGATTGACCCAGTCAACGTGCTGACGGGGCAGCCCAGTGGCACTGACATGCGGGGCCCATGCCATAAACGAATAAAATAAATAGATAATTTGCTAATTAATTAAATTAGTTAATTAAACACTAATCTCTCACTGACTATCGGGCCCCACCTGCGTATTAACCCATTTAGTTAGTTTCAAAACTCTGTTAGTGCCCCTGACAATGACATGTGGGTCCCACTGGACCCACCTGTCTGGTTTGACTGGTCAACCGACTAGTTGACCTGCTGACATCACTCTGATGTCATGCTTGCGTCATCAAACACTGTTCTGGATAATGTTGGCTTTAGATAAATAATTAAAATCAGAAAATGATTTAAATCTTTAGAAAATCATATCTTTTAATCCCTAACTCGGATGAAAATACTTTCTACATGAAAGTTGCTCAGAACGACGAGACGAATCCGGATGCGCGGCCTGTTTGTCCGCCACACATCTGTAACATATCGAACTCGCAACTTTCCCCCTCCGGTTCCTTTGTGCGGAGACGCGAAACACCGGGAATACTTTCTCGGATGTTTCCCCCCTTCGTCGGTATCACCTACTACCGCAATCGGGCACATCTAGCATCATTACTTGTCATGTCATGCATCGATATGCATCTGTTTGCATTGTATTCATTGTTTCTTCCCCCTCTTCTCTCTGGTAGACTACGAGACCGACGCTGCTGCTGCCCAGTTCGACTACGGAGTTGACGACCCCTTCTTTCTAGAGCAACCAGGCAAGCCCCCCCCCCCTTGATCACCAGATATCGCCTATTCTTCACTATACTGCTTGCATTAGAGTAGTGTAGCATGTTACTGTTCGGTTACTCCTATTCTGTTGCTTAGCCTGTCATTGTTGCTATAGTCATTGATACCTTACCCGCAATCCTAAATGCTTAGTATAGGATGCTAGTTTATCATCATTGGCCCTACATTCTTGTCAGTCTGCCTTGCTATACTATTGGGCCGTGATCACTTGGGAGGTGATCACAGGTATATACTATACATATATACATACTATACAGATGGTAACTAAAGTCGGGTCAGCTCGTTGAGTACCCGCAAGTGATTCCGATGTGGGGGCTGGAATGACAGGTGGCTCCATCCCGGTAGAGGTGGGCCTGGGTTCCCGACGGCCCCTGACTGTTACTATGTGGCGGAGCGACAGGGCAGGTTGAGACCACCTAGGCGAGAGGTGGGCCTGGCCCTGGTCGGCGTCCGCGGTTACTTCATAATAACACGCTTAACGAGATCTTGGTATTTGATCTGAGTCTGGCCACTGGCCTATACGCACTAACCAACTACGCGGGAAAGATATGGGCACTCGACGTCGTGGTATCAGCCAAAGCCTTCGTGACGTCAGCGATTGAGCGGCGCACGCCGGGTTGGACTGCGTTAACGCAACTTCCTTTGTAATGGAGGTTGGTAGGTCTGCTCACCGGCCACGTACGCAACGTGCAGGTGTGCAATGGGCGATGGGCCCAGACCCCTGCGCGCATAGGATTTAGACCGGCGTGCTGACCTCTCTGTTGTGGCTAGGTGGGGCTGCGATGTGTTGATCTTCCGAGGCCGGGCATGACCCAGGAAAGTGTGTGCGGCCAAATGGGATCGAGCGTGTTGGGTTATGTGGTGCACCCCTGCATGGGAAGTTTATCTATTCGAATAGCTGTGTCCCTTGGTAAAAGGACGACCCGGAGTTGTACCTTGACCTTATGACAACTAGAACCGGATACTTAATAAAACACACCCAGACAAGTTCCACAGACAACCCGGTGATCGCTTTTCCACAGGGCGACAAGGGGAGGATCGTCGGGTAGGATTATGCTATGCGATGCTACTTGGAGGACTTCAGTCTACTCTCTTCTACATGCTGCAAGACGGAGGCTGCCAGAAGCATAGTCTTAGATAAGATTAGCTATCCCCCCCTTATTCTGGCATTCTACAGTTCAGTCCACCGATATTGCCTCTTTACACATATACCCATGCATATGTAGTGTAGTTCCTTGCTTGCGAGTACTTTGGATGAGTACTCACGGTTGCTTTTCTCCCCCTTTCTCCCCCTTCCCTTCTACCTGGTTGTCGCAACCAGATGTTGGAGCCCTGGAGCCAGACGCCACCGTCGACGGCGACTCCTACTGCACTGGAGGTGCCTACTACTACGTGCTGGCCACTGACGATGACCAGGAGTAGTTTAGGAGGATCCCAGGCAGGAGGCATGCGCCTCTTTCGATCTGTTTCCAGTTTGTGCTAGCCATCTTATGGCAACTTATTTACTTATGTCTGTGCTCAGATATTGTTGCTTCCGCTAACTCGTCTATGATCGAGCACTTGTATTTGAGCCCTCGAGGCCCCTGGCTTGTATTATGATGCTTGTATGACTTATTTATGTTTTTAGAGTTGTGTTGTGATATCTTCCTGTGAGTCCCTGATCTTGATCATACACGTTTGCGTGCATGATTAGTGTACGATTGAATCGGGGGCGTCACAGCATGGAACACTTTCCTAGGAATAAAATCAAATTACCTTATGAATCTATTATGAGAGCCACTTATGAATTGAATACCAAAGATGGCAATACTTAGATCTATTCTCGCTTTTATGCCTAGCTAGGGGCGTTAAACGATAGCGCTTGTTGGGAGGCAACCCAATTTTATTTTTTTTCCTTTTTTTTCCTATTTAGTAATAAATAATTCATCTAGCCTCTGTTTAGATGTGGTTTTATGTTTTAATTAGTGTTTGTGCCAAGTAGAACCTATAGGATCATCTTGGGTGATAGTTAATTTGATCCTGCTGAAAAACAGAAACTTTTGCGCGCACAAGAATAATTTTCATAAACCACAGGAACGTGCTTTTTAGTTGATTCTTTTTGCAGTAGATTAATATACAAATTGCCTACGACTTAATATTTTGGTAGGAGTTTTAGAGTTCCAGAAGTATTCAAAAGTTACATATTGCTACAGACTCTTCTGTTTTTGACAGATTCTGTTTTTCGTGTGTCGTTTGCTTATTTTGATGAATCTATGGCTAGTATCGGGGGGTATGAACCATAGAGAAGCTGGAATACAGTCGGTTTAACACCAATATAAATAAAGAATGATTTCATTATAGTACCTTAAAGTAGTGGTTTGCTTTCTTGCACTAACGGAGCTCTTGAGATTTCCTCTTGAGTTTTGTGTTGTAGAGTTTTCAAGTTTTGGTTAAAGATTTGATGGACTATGGAGTAAGGAGTGGAAAGAGCCTAAGCTTGGGGATGCACAAGGCACCCCAAGGTAAATTCAACGACAACCAAAAGCCTAAGCTTGGGGATGCCCCGGAAGGCATCCCCTCTTTTGTCTTCGTCTATCAGTAACTTTACTTGGAGATATATTTTTATTCGCCACATGATATGTATTTTGCTTGGAGCGCCTTATATGATATGAGTCTTTGCTTTTTAGTTTACCACAATCATCCTTGTTGTACACACCTTTTGGGAGACACACACATGAATTGTAATTTATTAGAATACTCTATGTGGTTCACTTATATCTTTTCAGCTAGATAATGTTGCTCTAGTGCTTCACTTATATCTTTTTAGAGCACGGCGGTGGTTTTATTTTGTAGAAATTATTGATCTCTCATGCTTCACTTATATTATTTTGAGAGTCTTTTAGAACAGCATGGTATTTGCTTTGTTTATAAAATTTGTCCTAATATGTGAGCATCCAAGTTGGGTATAATAAAAACTATCATATAGAGTGCATTGAATACTATGATAAATTTGATACTTGATGATTGTTTTGAGATATAGAGGTGGTAATGTTAGAGTCATGCTAGTTGGGTAATTATGAAATTGAGAAAGACTTGTGTTAAAGTTGGCAAGTCCCGTAGCATGCACGTATGGTATAAGTTGTGTGACAAATTTGTAGCATGGGGTGCTCTTTTGTTTGTCTTCCTTATGTGTGGAGGTCGGGATCGCACGATGGTTAACTCCTACCAACCCTTCCCCTAGGAGCATGCGTAGTAGTACTTTGCTTCGAGGGCTAATAAACTTTTGCAATAAGTATATGAGTTCTTTATGACTAATGTGAGTCCATGGATTATACGCACTCTTACCCTTCCATCATTGCTAGCCTCTACAGTACCGTGCATTACCCTTTCTCACCTTGAGAGTTGGTGCAAACTTCGTCGGTGCATCCAAACCCCGTGATACAATACGCTCTATCACACATAATCCTCTTTATATCTTCCTCAAAACAGCCACCATACCTACCTATTATGGCATTTCCATGGCCATTCTGAGATATATTGCCATGCAACTTTCCACCATTCCGTTTATTATGACACGCTCCATCATTGTCATATTGTTTTTGCATGATCATGTAGTTGACATCGTACTTGTGGCAAGACCACCTTTCTAATTATTTCATATATGTCACTCTTGATTCATTGCATATCACGGTACACCACCGGAGGCATTCACATAGAGTCTTATTTTGTATTGAGTTGTAATTCTTGAGTTGTAAATCAATAAAAGTGTGATGATCTTCATTATTAGAGCATTGTCCCAAGTGAGGAAAGGATGATGGAGACTATGATTCCCCCACAAGTCGGGATGAGACTTCGGACTTTATGAAAAATAAAAGAGGCCAAAGAACCCCAAATAAAAAAAGAGGCCAAAGAAGCCCACCAAAAAATGAGAGAAAAAGAGAGAAGGGACAATGTTACTATCCTTTTCCACACTTGTGCTTCAAAGTAGCACCATGATCTTCATGATACAGAGTCTCTTATGTTGTCACTTTCATATACTAGTGGGAATTTTTCCTTATAGAACTTGGCTTGTATATTCCAATGTTGGGCTTCCTCAAAATTCCCTAGGTCTTCGTGAGCAAGCAAGTTGGATGCACACCCACTTAGTTTCTTTTGTTGAGCTTTCATACATTTATAGCTCTAGTGCATCCGTTGCATGGCAATCCCTACTCCTCATGTTGACATCAATTGATGGGCATCTCCATAGCTCGTTGATTAGCCTCGTAAATGTGAGACTTTCTCCTTTTTTGTCTTCTCCACACAACCTCCATCATCATATTCTATTCCACCCATAGTGCTATATCCATGGCTTACGGTCATGTATTGAGTGAGAGTTAAAAAATCTGAAGCGCATTAAAAAGTATGAACCAATTTCTTGGCTGAAACCGGGGTTGTGCATGATGGGAGTATTTTGTGTGAAGAAAATGAAGCATGGCCTAACTATATGATTTTGTAGGGATAATCTTTCTTTGGCTATGTTATTTTGATAAGACATGATTACTTGTTAGTATGCTTGAAGTATTACTATGTTTATGTCAATATGAACTTTTATTTTGAATCATTTGGATCTGGACATTCATGCCACACTAAAGAAAATTACATTAAGAAATATGCTAGGTAGCATTCCACATCAAAAATTCCGTTTTTATCATTTACCTACTTGAGGACGAGCAGGAATTAAGCTTGGGGGTGCTTGATACGTCTCCAACGTATCTATAATTTTTTATTGTTCCATGCTATTATATTACATGTTTTGGATGTTTATGGGCTTTACTATACACTTTTATATCGTTTTTGGGACTAACCTATTAACCGGAGGGCCAGCCCAAATTGTTGTTTTTTGCCTATTTCAGTGTTTCGCAGAAAAGGAATATCAAACGGAGTCCAAACGGAATGAAACCTTCGGGAGAGTTATTTTTGGAACAAACGCAATCCAGGAGACTTGGAATGTACGTCAAGAAGCAAATGAGGCGGCCACGAGGGTCCAGGGCGCGCCCTAGGGGGGTGGGCGTGCCCCCCGCCCTCGTGGGACCCTCGTGGCTCCCCTGACCGACTTCCTTCACCTATATATATCTACGTACCCCTAAAACATCCAGGCGCACCACGAAACCCTATTTCCACAGTTGCAACCTTCTCTTCTCGTGAGATCCCATCTTGGAGCCTTTTCCGGTGCTCTGCCGGAGGGGGAATTGGTCACGGAGGGCTTCTACATCAATGCCAAGGCCTCTCCGATGAGTTGTGAGTAGTTTACCACAGACCTTCGGGTCCATAGTTATTAGCTAGATGGCTTCTTCTCTCTCTTTGAATCTCAATACAATGTTCTCCTCGATCTTCTTGGAGATCTATTCGATGTAACTCTTTTTCTGGTGTGTTTGTCGAGATTTGATGAATTGTGGGTTTATGATCAAGTTTATCCATGAGAACTATTTGAATCTCCTCTGAATTCTTTTATGCATGATTTGTTAGCTTTTCAAGTCTCTTCGAATTATCAGTTTGGTTTGCCCTACTAGATTGATCTTTCTTGCAATGGGAAAAGTGCTTAGCTTTGGGTTCAATCTTGCCGTGTCCTTTCCCAGTGAAAGTAGGGGGAGCAAGGCATGTATTATATTGTTGCCATCGAGGATAAAAAGATGGGGTTTATATCATATTGCTTGGGTTTATCCCTCTACATCATGTCATCTTGCTTAATGCATTACTCTATTCTTATGAACTTAATACTCTAGATGCATGCTAGATAGCGGTCGATGTGTGGAGTAATAGTAGTAGATGCACAATCATTTCGATCTACTTATCGCGGATGTGATGCCTATATACATGATCATGCCTAGATATTCTCATAACTATGCACTTTTCTATCAATTGCTCGAAAGTAATTTGTTCACCCACCGTAATACTTATGCTATCTTGAGAGAAGCCACTAGTGAAACCTATGGCCCCCGGGTCTATTTTCCATCATATAAGTTTCCGATCTACTTTATTTTGCATTCTTTACTTTCCAATCTATATCATAAAAAACCCCAAAATATTTATTTATCTTATTATATCTATCAGATCTCACTTTCGCAAGTGGCCGTGAAGGGATTGACAACCCCTTTATCGTGTTGGCTGTGAGGTTCTTGTTTGTTTGTGTAGGTACAAGGGACTTGGAGCGTAGCCTCCTACTGGATTGATACCTTGGTTCTCAAAACTGCGGGAAATACTTACGCTACTTTGGTACATCACCCTTTCCTCTTCAAGGGAAAAACCAACGCATGCTCAAGAGGTAGCATTTATTTCGCATACAACATTCCTTTTGAATAAAGTGTGGCCAAAAAATTATTTTAGAATTTCTACATATACACAACATTACAAAGTTATATGGAGGAGTATGAACGCTAATTTGCATTGCATGGTGCCCACAATGATATTTATTCTGCACGTGAATTTGTACATTTTAATACTATATATAAAGTTAGTCATAATAAAGAGAAACGAAGAGCATCTCTCTCTCCATCGCATACCCCCTTCTACGCCCCTTTCACGTAAGCACATAAACCATCTCTAGGTCCTCTAAAAGTAAGCCCCCAGCACATTCATGCATGTTTCATCTTTCTCTCGCGATATATACAGTGACGATCATTGTATTTGAAGCAAAAGCACGATACGTACATTGGACTTCCGAATCCACTCATTTACGGTCACCATTTACGTTTTGTGGTTATTATACCTTCACGGGCTCACCGTACAGCTCGGTATTTGCTTAAGACATGTCTAGTTGACCAGTTAAATGCTCCACGTGGCACCTCTAGTGTTGCATCACATTATCTCACTACCATTGGGCCCACCCGTCGGCTTGTATCTACTCTACATCTACACTCTTATAAAATACACTCTTATAAAAAACAGAGTTGGTGATGATGGTGTGCCTGCCATCCTGCAATATGGCCGTCTGATTTATATCTGATGGATAGGAAGGAAACTATGGCAATTTTCCAAAAAGGTACCCACACATCTCTCCACATTTGCAAATAAGTCCTTCCATCATTCATCCTTTTCTCTCACAAGATAAACTAGTCATACAAATGCATCTTGATGTTACGTGCAAAGCACGGGCATCTTGCTAATAAGAATGAAACACAAACGACAAAAAAATATTGGACGGTGGTTTGAAGTCATGAACACGGGCACAGCAGACAAGGTGCCCTTGTATTGGTATGCTGAGCCATCTATTTTAACACACAGGAGCTGGTGTGGTGATTATACACACACGCACGCATGCACATGAACTGCATGCAAAACACTCACACGAACACATGCAACCATGCACGCACGCAACACTCACACGTACACACGCACGCAACACTCACACACACAGGCATGCATGCATGCACACACCGGTAGACCACACGACCAACACAGACTCTCACGCTCAAGTTCTCAACCTACACGTGCATGTGCACACATCAGGCCCTGACAGACACATACACAACCACGTGATTCCCGCGCACGGGTTGGAGTCTTGTCGCACATGCGTAAATTTGTGTTTACCTAACATTTTCCCTATGCGAACTGACAGGTGGGACCCACAAGGAACATGGTCAATTTAACTAGTCAACATGGTGCCATTCAAACTATTTGGCCGGTCAACAGAGTGCAATCCGATGCTGAACCGGGGGCAAGTGACCGTATAATCACCGCAAAACGTATATAGTGACTGTAATCAGCTTATTCTGAAATTCGGTGATCGTATTACGCTTTTCTCTCTGTAGGCCCTCCAAAACTACATCTCTACATGTTCTCGCATGTTACATCTAACAACTATGCAATACAGCACTACTACTACACTCTAACACAATAAATCATATGTGTTTTTAGTTTTACTAGATATCATATTGTTACTTAATTATTCAGTATGCATACATAAAAATTGCCTTTGAAATGTATGGCCAGTATCATCTACCCCGCGGGAAAAATCCCGCCCTTTCCTGTTTAATCGGGTTTGTATCGATGGATCATGCAAAACAGGAAAACTATAGTACTATACAGTAAAAGTGACAGTTCACTGGGCCGCTGTGTCATGTACTCCTCCGTCGTCAGAGTGGAGCGCTCGCTTTCATAAATCTTCTAGTCCCTTTCGCCGACATGTGGGACATCAAGCTACTGGGTCCACATGTCGTACCGAAATACAGTGCAGATCACCCGGGGTGAAGCACCCTAGTCATGGCGCCGGCGTAGTAGTGAGCAATGAGGCGTCAACTCACAAAGTTGTACCTTTCCCGCGGTTAAGTTGGAGAGACAAAGTAATAATGCTAAAAAAAGAAGTTGGAGGGACGAAGCAACCATCATTTCACTCGTTGTTGAATTCGCTTCTCCCTCATCTTCTTCAAGTTAACCATGTGTTGCTTCTGTCGTTGTTCTGCCTCATGTGGGACGCGGGTCGGCTTGGTAAAGCACCGACACGTGGGACCACATGTTAGCAAACCGCCAGGACAACGTCCTCTAAAAATAAGAAACCTCCCCCGCCATCTGCGCGGCAAAATCACCTCCTTTTTACTAATCTTGATTCTATAATTTTTTAGATCAATATAATGGAGATTTGTATAGATAGCACACAGGAGCAAAACCAAATGGTACGGTTAAGGGCATCCACAATGTGTAGCCAAATGTGAAAATAGATTTTGGCATCATGGGAACCATTGTGGACGGTGCTGTCAAAGCCAAAAATATGGAACCGAAGCTCCCTGATTGATTGATTGAAGGAATAGAAAAATGCAACGTCTCTCCTCTTTCTCCCGTGCTTGGTCGCATGTACAGTATAGAGTACAGAGTCTACTCCCCTATCCTTTCTATCACAAATGACAAAGCAGTGAGGCATCAAATCACAAAGCATAGACGAAGCAACCATCATTTCACTCTTCGCTAACTCCGCTTCTCCATCGTCTTCTTCGAGAAACCACCTCACTGCACTAAGCTCGATGGACGATGCTATTGTGTACTAGTAGTACTAGTACATTTACGCGTCTTGTGGTTCAACGGACTTCCTGGATGCAAATTAGGCGGTTGTCTCGGCTTGCAGGCGACACTTGCGAACGACTTACCGTGGTCTCCCTCAGTGGTGTTCTCCATCGAACGCACTTCGCCAAACCACAACTTTCGAGATATCGTTGACGTCACCGCAATGGGGAAGGAAGTCAAATATAGTTACTACCTCCATTTTTTTGTACACAAGGCCAGTATATCAAAATTACAATTTGCAAA
This sequence comes from Triticum aestivum, assembly GCF_018294505.1. Taxonomy (NCBI): domain Eukaryota; kingdom Viridiplantae; phylum Streptophyta; class Magnoliopsida; order Poales; family Poaceae; genus Triticum; species Triticum aestivum. The sequence goes on along the minus strand of NC_057798.1, from coordinate 115,899,932 downwards.
AGGCCACTAACACTAATCGAGGCAAAATTGATGGGGTTTGCCTCGTACTAGCAACCAAGTACATTAATATACCCTTGCATGCATGTGGAAGTGAGAAGGTTGGTTTGCATTGCACTGCATTAATCAAGCAATGAAGAGTGAGATGGTTAGCTCTTTGGGCGTAGGAGAAAAAATATGCATTAATTGACACGTCGAACGAGGATTTGTATCGATCAATCCCGCGAAGGAAAACCCTACCTTTCTTTTTTAACACAAGTAGTACTCCTACGTACGTACTTGTATATTGTTTGGGTCTAGGGCTTGCATTGCCATACTTCGCCACACATTTTTGCCAAGTTTGCCTAAAGTTTTCAAAATGAAAAGGAGGTACACTTGCGCATGGCTGTCGCGGTCACACCGCACCATCACACATTCGCTCCATCACGCCGCACCCTCTCACAGTCGCTCCTGCACGCCGCAAACCCAACCAAGGGAACGCACCCTCACTGACACGTGTTGTCGCATGTGAACAAACCAAACTCAGCCATCCTACCGCTGACACATAATTTTCGCTCATAGAGTATGTTTATCCAACCACATGTTGGGGAGGATCCGTACGGCCCATGTGGTGGTCTGTTGGGGAAGAAGAAAAGGTCAGGAAGAAGGGTTAGGAGACGTAGGATATTCATCCAACCGCCTGAAATGGTAGACTGACCCAAATGATGAAAGTCAGGCGACTTGCATAACAATATATGTTTTTACATAGCAAAAGATCCATAAAAATAACAACATAAAGAAAAACTATCACTGCTCGTGGAACGAGACGGCCTCGTCGTCTTTGGCTGCCGGCGCGAACCAGCCGTAGCTGCCGACGTGTGTCTCCGCACTGTGGTTATCCTCGGCCTCCAGCTACTCGTTCACGTGGGGCGTGTGGGCGCTCTGCACGGATGAGAGCACTGTCCGGTTCAAGTCAAGGACGTCTGGTTCCGCCTGCAGGAGGGCCTCGATGGCAGCAGGATCCACGCGCTCCGCGTCGACTCGAGCCTTCGCTGCCTGGTTCAAGTCCAGGACATCCGATTCCACCTGCAGGAGGGCCTTGATGATAGCGGCATCCGTGTGGTCCGCGTCGAGTTGAGCCTCTGCCACCCGGTTCAAGTCCAGGACGTCTGGTTCCGCTTGCAGGACAGCCTCGATGGCAGCGGCATCCGCGCGCTCCGCCTCAAGTTGAGCCTCTGCCGCTTGGTTCACATCCACGACATCCAGTTCTGCTTGCAGGAGAGCCTCGATGGCAGCGGTATGTGCGTGCTCCGTGTCGAGTTGAGCCTTTGCTTCCCGGTCCTCGTTTAGTATCGCCAGGTTGAACTGCTGGTCCACCTGCACCATGGGGAACTCGGACGCCGGCACGAAGTCGAGGTCCATCGTCTCATACCCATCGGGGGCCTTCTACGCCGCGACCTCTGCCATGAACATTGGATCGGCTTCCTCCTCCTTGTAGCTTTGCTCCAGAGAACTTGGGGATTGACACACCACAAAGCGAGCTTGGAATCGGAGGTCTGTGGCGCCGACCGCCGCCGTGATTTCTGCACGGCGCTCCGGCGTCAGCATCTTGTAGTACGTGATCTTGCGGTGCACCATGGCTTTCCGGCGAACTAGGGGACGCTTGATGTGGGCTAGGGGATTGAAAGGTGGGGCAATGGGCTGGAGATTAGGTGTGGTTCTGGGGCAGTGGCTTGCGTAGGCCGAGCAGCAAAGGTTCTGGTGTGAATAGTGGTTCTGGTGATGATCGGTCAATCGGTTTTGTCTGTACATCGCTCTTGTCACGTTCGCATCGCACCCTGGCACGCTGGACCCTCCACGTCGCTCACCGAATGGAACACACTTCGTCTTGCGTTTTCGCTCACTTGTGGGACCGCAGTTGAGAGCAAACCGGCGTCCCTCCCCCTCCCTCCATTTTATGTGGAGTAAATAAAAACAGAGGGAGTATACTACGGATGAGGATCCCCTGACGTGGCCGAACCCATTGAGTAACTGACATGCGGGGCCTAGCAAGCATGGGGTCCGCCAGTAAGTGACAGAAAGGGAGGGTAAGGCAGGGATACCTACGTCAGAGGATCCACTTCAACTACTACTCCCTTCTTCCATTTACTATACAGGGCCTAATGCATTTTTCGAGGCTAACTTTGACAAAATGTTAGAGTAATAATATATGACATGCAACTTACACAAAGCATACGGTCAAATTCGTATGTTAAAGGAGCTTCCAATGATATAATTTTCACATTATACATCTCATGTACTATTAATCTTGTCAATAGTCAAATGCGGTTTTGCAAAACGCATTAGAGCATGGTTAATAATATAGCCAATCGATGGCTATGAGGAACTGCCATGTCATCTATAGCCATCATCTATTATATGCACTCATACAGTAGTGTGGGCTATAAGGTTGGCTATTTCCCGCAAAAAAATCATAAGGTTGGCTATTGTATTATTACTTTTTTTGCATCTCCTCTCTATCTCTTTCTTCATATTTATTATATTTAACTAGGAATGCATATATAAATAGGCTCTTGGATAAGAGCTCACTCCCCTTACTTTTTCACATCTCTCTCCTCCACATAGGCCCTATATAAATGGAAGGAGGGATTAGTACTATGAGCACTGCATACTCTAGTATAGATGTTGTTAGTACTCCACTAGTACTATTGGACAGAGAGCTTAAAAAAAGTTACTATTGGAGTGGCTATACGTGGCAAAATCCTAGTAGGAAGAGCATGCGCGAGAACAAGCACATTCACGTGGTTAAAAACAAATTGGAAACCATCTCGAGTACAAATCTAAGAGTATGTACGAATCTAACAATATTGATTGGGCGTTGTTGAATGTTGATACTTTTTCTGTAAATTTGATCAAACCAGAGATACTTTGACTACACATAAAACTTATATGTAAACTAGAAAGGATCGGAGGGAGTATATTGTACGTTCAAAAACGAAACAAACATTGAATACCCTTTATATATCACACATGCCCCCACTCATTCTCTCTCAATTTCATCTCGGGGTCCGGAGATCGATTGAAAGAGGACTAGGGTGGGTACAATATGTTCGTTTTGCTTATGAACGTACAATATACTCCCTCTGATCGCCACGGACCCCCCCCCCCCCCCGCGGATCATTTCTATCATCGAAACAGACCAAACCTTTATCTCCTTGCACGACACGCAATTGATCTCTCAACATCAATCGATCTCGTCAACATGTGTCGGGGCATGAACCGAATGGGATGTCAAAACTAAGACGCAAAGCAACACGTAGCGGAGGCAAAGTGAAACTTTAAACAAACTGTTTGTTTGTATGCATGTCGGACAAATTACAACATTGGAAATGCAAGCATGGTCTAGGCCCACATGCGAATGATACTCGGCGGAATGTTCAAATGAGGCATGCGGGAGGATGGACTCGACCGGAGGGCGGCATGATCAATGGAGAAGAGGGTTGGAGAGGAATGAGAAATACGAAAATGCCACACGATTATACTTGAATGGCTCAAATAAACAATAAGTTGTCTCGCTTGGCCTACATAGTGAAAGGCCTAATGTGCAACGCGGAGCACTGACGCTCGAATATGGCCGGGAAAACAGGGAAACCGACATGTGGGGCACACCTGTCGGGACGACGTTTCACATTACGTTAATTATGTAACTAGGATTACGTAGGTGTAGCATTACTCGTCCTAAAAACCCAACTAAGCCAACCTCCCAGCATATCGCGCGGGAAAAGACCCGACTGCGCCATTTTAGTCAGGATTACTGGATTACTAGTAGTAGTACCGATGGATCGCGCGTAGCACCAAGATTTTTTTTAGAGGGCGAAGCACCTAGATAAAAAGGAAAAAAGGCGGTACACTCACAGCACCCCTGTCGCGGTCGCATTGCACCCCACACACGTTCGGTCCTGCACACGGCTCACGCAAACGGAACGCGCTTCGGCTTGCCTCTTCACTGACATGTGGGACTGCACTTGGATAAACCGACCATGCACCAAACTCCCCTCGCCCACCGCGCGAAAATCCCCCCTCCCCCCCAAAACAAATTCCCCTCAAATCCTAAATTCAACCGCCCTTCGGCCAACTAGCCAATAATATTCCCAAAAACCCCCCCTCCCCCCGTCCCCCTCCACTTCATACGCTCTGCCAAAGCCGCCCTCCCCGCCGCGCCAATACGTCAGTGCCGCGGTTCGTCGACGGGACGCATGGCGATCCTCTCGCTCCCACAGTATGCTCTCATAGACTGTCGTCCTCTAGCCGCTCCATCGCCGCTAGCGACGTTCTTGTGGAGGCGCACGGCGGTCAGCACCGCCACCGCTGGCGACGTTTATGTGGAGACGCACGGTGGTCAGCTTCTCCCACAGTATGCGCATTCTAGACTAAGGCCTCGTGCATGTCGGTGTAGCGCTGAATGTTAGCTGATAGACGTTGTTAATCTCATTGTTTGCCGAAGTAGTTTACAGTCAATATGCTCTGCTTAAGAAGCTTCCTTGCCCTGTTCTGCACTCAATCTGCTTAGCTGAGATGGCATGCCAAGGCCGATTAGTTGCTAAAAGATCCTGCCATATATTTATTGTGAGTAGATTGCCATGGTCTAGTAGCCAATCTCTTAGGTGAAATAGATCTACACCGTTTTATACTCGATCTTTGTTGCTGCGATGGCCTTCGATGGTTTGATGGCTGTGTGCTCGGCCTCATTGACTGCTGAAACAGCCTGCCATAATTTAGCACTCAAATCTGTTTGTTGAATTAGCTTTACATATATTTCATTACTTAGATCTGCTCGTCCAAATATCTTGCCATAGCTTTAGACATCGACCTAGGTATTTTTTTCTGGACTTCATAAAAAAGCATATATGTTTTTCCTATAATATCTAGTAGAAGAACTAATTTGTATGTCTAACAGATGGACAGGACTTGGATAACTTCTGCTCGAGGATTCTCCGATGCATATGTTGAGGGGGTTGAAAACTTCATGAACTTTATCAGAGCTAAGTACGGTGGTCCGAAATCAGATGTGCTCTACCCATGTAGCAGCTGTATGAATTCAGTTACAAGACCCCAATCAACTGTGCAAAATCATCTACACTTGTATGGGATGTTGGTCACATGTACTAGGTGGGTTCATCATGGTGAAGTTGTGAACGGCAATGTTATTGACTACGTGGAAGCAGCAGATCACCATCTTGATCTGCCTAATGCTCAGGTGGAAGAGGAGGAGGAGGTGGTCGTGGCGGAGCCAGTGAGTTTGACCAACATTGAAACAATGCTACGAAATGCTCGTGCATTTCGTGAACTTTCACCTACAGAAGAAAAACGGTGGGCCCACATGTTGGAACAATGCAACGTGGCTGTCACCCCAGGAAATAAGCTGTCAGTATTCTCAGCTATGGTCCCCTTTCTTCAGATGAAGACATCTGAGCGGATGACAAACAAATCATCAATGTGATGTTGGCTGATTTCCGCAAATCTTTCCCAGATGCGTCTGAGCTACCACACACCTACAGTAAAATGAAGAATTTCCTTCGTGCAGTTGGAATTGGATATGATATGATCCATGTTTGTAAGAATAATTGTGTTCTAATCCGGAAGGATTATTCCAACTTAAGTGAATGCCCGAAATGCAAATCATCAAGATGGAAAGATGGTGATGCTGTGAAGAGGATTCCTCATAATGTTCTGAGACATTTTCCAATTATACCAAGATTGTAGAGGTTGTTTCATGATGTTGAAACAAGAGAGGATCTACTGTGGCATTCTAGAAACCAGGAGTACAGAGATCAGAATGTAATGAGACATCCATCTCATGGTAGTGATTGGAAAAGCTTCAATCGTAAACACAAAAAGTTTGCTGCTGACTGCTACGTCTTGGGCTTGCGTTGGTTTTCCTTGAAGAGGAAAGGGTGATACAGCAATAGTAGCATAAGTATTTCCCTCAGTTTTCGAGAACCAAGGTATCAATCCAGTAGGAGGCTCCTCAAAAGTCCCACGCACCTACACAAAAAAACAAAGAACTCGCAACCAACGCAATAAAGGGGTTGCCAATCCCTTCACGGCCACTTGCGAAAGTGAGATCTGATAGAGATAGTATGATAAGATAAATATATTTTTGGTATTTTATAATATAGATGCAAAAAGTTAAGATGCAAATAAAAGTAGATTGAAAGCTTATATGATAAAATATAGACCCGGGGCCATAGGTTTCACTAGTGGCTTCTCTCAAGATAGCATAAGTATTACGGTGGGTGAACAAATTACTGTCAAGTAATTGATAGAAAAGCGAATAAATATGAGATTGTCTAGGCATGATCATGTATATAGGCATCACGTCCGTGACAAGTAGACCGACTCCTGCCTGCATCTACTACTATTACTCCACACATCGACCGCTATCCAGCATGCATCTAGAGTATTAAGTTCATAAGAACAGAGTAACCCATTAAGAAAGATGACATGATGTAGAGGGATAAACTCATGCAATATGATATAAACCCCATCTTTTTATCCTCGATGGCAACAATACAATACATGCCTTGCAACCCTTTCTGTCACTGGGTAAGGACACCGCAAGATTGAACCCAAAGCTAAGCACTTCTCCCATGGCAAGAAAGATCAATCTAGTAGGCCAAACCAAACTGATAATTCGAAGAGACTTGCAAAGATAACTCAATCATACATAATAGAATTCAGAGAAGATTCAAATATTTCTCATAGATAAACTTGATCATAAACCCACAATTCATCGGATCTCGACAAACACACCGCAAAAAGAGTTACATCAAATAGATCTCCACAAGAGAGGGGGAGAACATGGTATTGAGATACAAAAAGAGAGAAGAAGCCATCTATCTAATAACTATGGACCCGAAGGTCTGTGGTAAACTACTCACAACTCATCGGAGGGACTATGGTGTTGATGTAGAAGCCCTCTGTGGTCGATTCCCCCTCCGGCGAAGCGCCGGCGAAGGCTCCAAGATTGGGATCTCGTGGATACAGAAGATTACGGTGGTGGAAATTGTGTTTAGGTGGCTCCCTAGATGTTTTCGGGGTACGTAGGTATATATTGGAGGAAGAAGTACATCGGTGGCCGCTCGTGGGGCCCAGGAGACAAGGGGCGTGCCCAGGAGGGGTGGGCGTGCCCTCCTATCTCCTGGCCGCCTCGATTGCTTCTTGACTTGCACTCCAAGTCCTCTAGATCACGTTCGTTCCAAAAATCACGCTCCCGAAGGTTTCATTCCGTTTGGACTCCGTTTGATATTCCTTTTCTTTGAAATACTAAAATAGGCAAAAAAAACAACAATACGGGTTGGTCCTCCGGTTAGTAGGTTAGTCCAAAAAATGATATAAATATGTAAAATAAAGCCCATAAACATCCAAAAGGGGTAATATAATATCATGGAACAATCAAAAACTATAGATACGTTGGAGACGTATCAAGCATCCCCAATCTTAATTCCTGCTCGTCCTCGAGTAGGTAAATGATAAAAACAGAATTTTTGATGTGGAATGCTACCTAGCATAATTCTCAATGTAATTTTCCTTATTGTGGCATGAATGTTCAGATCCAAATGATTCAAAATAAAAGTTCATATTGATAAAAGAAATAGTAACACTTCAAGCATACTAATCAAAGCAATCATGTCTTCTCAAAATAACATGGCTAAAGAAAGTTCATCCCTACAAAATCATATAGTTAGGCTATGCTTCATTTTCGTCACACAAAGATGTTCCCAAATTCTACACCCCCGATGACAAGCCAAGCAATTGTTTCGTACTTAAATAATCTCAAACTTTTTCAACCTTCACGCAATACATGAGCGTGAGCCATGGATATAGCACTATGGGTGGAATAGAATATGATAATGGGGATTGTGTGGAGAAGACAAAAAAAGAGAAAGTCTCACATTGACGAGGATAATCAACGGGCTATGGAGATGCACATCAATTGATGTCAACATGAGGAGTAGGGATTGCCATGCAACAGATGCACTAGACCTATAAATGAATGCTCAACAAAAGAAAACTAGTGGGTGTGCATCCAACTTGCTTGCTCACGAAGACCTAGGGCATTTGAGGAAGCCCATCGTAGGAATATACAAGCCAAGTTCTATAATGAAAAATTCCCACTAGCATATGAAAGTGACAACATATGAGACTCAATATATGAAAAACATGGTGCTACTTTAAAGCACAAGATATGAGACTTACTACATGAAGAACATGGTGCTACTTTGAAGCACAAGTGTGGAAAAGAGATAGTAACGTTGCCCCATTTATTTATTTTATTTTATTTATTTTTCTTTTTTTCTTTTTTTTATTTGGCCTTTTTTTGGCCTTTCTTTTTTTTCTGGGAAATGCTCTAATAATGATAATCATCACACTTTCATTGATTACAACATATGAATTACAACTCGAAACTAGAACAAGATATGACTCTATATGAATGCCTCCGACGGTGTACCGGGATGGTGCAATGAATCAAGAGTGACATGTATAAAAAATTATGCATGGTGGCTTTGCCACAAATACGATGTCAACTACATGATCATGCAATGGCAATATGAAAAAAGTAAAGTATGTCATGATGATGATGAATGGAATGGTGGAAAGTTGCATGGCAATATATCTCAGAATGGCTATGGAAATGCCATAATAGGTAGGTATGGTGGCTGTTTTTAGGAAGATATAAGGAGGTTTGTGTGTGATAGAGCGTATCGTATCACGGGGTTTGGATGCACCGGCGAAGTTTGCACCAACTCTCAAGGTGAGAAAGGGCAATGCACGGTCCCGAAGAGGCTAGCAATGGTGGAAAGGTAAAAGTGCGTATAATCCATGGACTCAACATTAGTCAAAAGAACTCATATAATTATTGCAAAATTTTAGAAGTCATCAAAAATCAAGCACTACGCGCATGCTCCTAGAGGGATAGATTGGTAGGAAAAGACCATCGCTCGTCCCCGACCGCCACTCATAAGGATGCACAAGCCAGGTACACTCCATGTTTCAAATTTGTTACACAACTTTAACCATACGTGCATGCTACGGGACTTGCTAACTTCAACACAAGCATTCTTTAAATTCAGAATCACCCAACTAGCATGACTTTAATATCACTACCTCCATATCTCAAAACAATTATCAAGTATCAAGTTGATCATAGCATCCAATTCACTTCCTATGATAGTTTTTATTATACCCAATTTGGATGCCTACCATTCTAGGACCAATTTATAACCATAGCAAATAACATGCTGTTCTAAAAGACTCTCAGAATAATATAAGTGAAGCATGAGAGACTAGCAATTTCTACAAAATTAATCCACCGTCGTGCTCTATATAAGTGAAGCACTAGAGCAAAAACTATCTAGCTCAAAAGATATAAGTGAAGCACATAGCATATTCTAATAAATTCAATCAAATGGTCTTCTCCCAAAAGGTGTGTACATCAAGCATTATTGTGGTAAACTAAAAATCAAAGACTAATATAATACATGACGCTCCAAGCAAAACACATATCATGTGGCGAATAAAAATATAGCTCCAAGTAAAGTTACCAATGAACGAAGACGAAAGAGGGGATGCCTTCCCGGGGCATCCCCAAGCTTAGGATTTTGTCTATTCTTGAATATCTTGGGGTGCCTTGGGCATCCCCAAGCTTAGGCTGTTGCCACTCCTTATTCCATAGTCCATCAAAGCTTTACCCAAAACTTGAAAACTTCACAACACAAAACTCAACAGGAAATCTCATAAGCTCCGTTAGTGAAAGAAAACAAAACCACCACATAAGGTACTGTAATGAACTCATTCTTCATTTATTTTGGTGTTAAAACTACTGTATTCCAAGTTCTTATGGTTCATACCACTTAATACTAGCCATAGATGCATCAAAATAAGCAAACAACACACAAAAAACAGAATCTGTCAAAAACATAACAGTCTGTAGCAATCTGTAACTAACGCAAACTTCTGGAACTCTAAAAATCCTACAAAAATATTAAGTTCTGTAAAATGTGTTTATTGATCAGCAGCAAAAAGAATAGATGCCAAAGCACGTTTCTGTGATTTATTGATTTTTTTCTCATGAGCGCAAAGTTTCTGTTTTTCAGCGGAATCAAATCAACTATCACCATAGGTTATCCTATAGGTTCTACTTGGCACAAACACTAAATAAAACATAAAAACACATATAAACAGAAAGTATATGGAAAATTTATTACTAAACAGGAACAAAAACAAAGAACACAAAGAAAATTGGGTTGCCTCCCAACTAGCGCTATCATTTAATGCCCCTAGCTAGGCATAAAAGCGAAGATAGATCTAAGTAGTGCCATCTTTGGCACTCGATTCATAAGTAGCTCACATGATAGATTCATCAGGTAATTTGAATTTCTTTCTTGGAAAGTGCTCCATGCCTTTCTTTAATGGAAATTGGAATCTAATAGTCCCTTTCCTTCATATCAATAATCGCACCAATCATTCTAAAGAAAGGTCTACCAAGAATAATAGGGCAAGAAAGATTGTAATCTATATCAAGAACGATAAAATCTATGGGCACCAAATTTCTATTTGATACAATGAGAACATCATTGATCCTTCCCATTGGCTTTTTAATGGTGGAATCCGCAAGGTGCAAATTTAAAGAGCAATCATCAAGATCATGGAAACCTAGAATATCACATGAAGTTTTCGGAATCGTGGAAACACTAGCACCCAAATCACACAAAGCAAAACACTCATGATCTTTAATTTTAATCTTTATAGTAGGTTCCCACTCATCATTAATTTTTCTAGGTATAGAAACTTCCAAATTAAGTTTTTCATCATAAGATTGCATCAAGGCATCAACGATGTGTTTGGTAAAAGCTTTATTTTGACTATAAGCATGCGGAGAATTAACAACGGATTGCAACAAGGAAATACAACTTTCTAAAGAACAATTATCATAATCAAATTCCTTGAAATCCGAGATAGTGGGTTCAATACTATTTAAAGTCATGACCTCTCCAATCCCACTTCTACCAAATTTAGCATCAAGATCTAAAAACTCCGAATTCTTGGGACGCCTTCTAACTAAAGTTGACTCATCTCCAGTCCCATTATTATCAAGATTCATATTGCAAAACAAATATCTAATAGGAGACACATCAATAACTTTAAGATCTTCATCATTATTTTCATGGAAACTAGAAGAACACGCTTTACAAAGCAATCTTTCTTAGCACGCAATCTAGCGGTTCTTTCCTTGCACTCATCAATGGAAATTCTCATTGCTTTGAGAGACTCATTGATATCATGCTTAGGAGGAGTAGATCTAAGTTTAAGAGAATCAACATCAAGCGAAAGTCTATCAACGTTCCTAGCCAAATCATCAACTTTGAGCAATTTTTCTTCAAGCAAAGCATTAAAATTCTTTTGAGAATCATAAATTCTTTCACACTATTCTCAAAATCAGAGGGCATCTTATTAAAATTACCATAAGAATTATTGTAGGAATTTCCATAATTATTAGAGGAATTACTAGGGAACGGTCTAGAATTAAAGTTTCCTCTATAAGCATTGTTTCCAAAACTATTCCTACCAACAAAATTCACATCCATAGATTCATTATTATTCTCAATCAAAGTAGACAAAGGCATATCATTGGGATCAAGAGGAGTATTTTTAGTAGCAAACAACTTCATAAGTTCATCCATCTTTCCACTCAAAACATTGATTTCTTCTATAGCATGCACTTTTTTACTAGAAGATCTTTCGGTGTGCCATTGAGAATAATTAGCCATAATATTATCAAGAAGTTTTGTAGCATCTCCTAACGTGATTTCCATAAACGTGCCTCCCGCGGCCGAATCTAAAAGATTTCTAGAAGCAAAGTTCAAACCGGCATAAATTTTTTGTATGATCATCCATAAATTCAAACCATGAGTAGGGCAATTGCGAATCATCAATTTCATTCTTTCCCAAGATTGGGCAACATGCTCATGATCAAGTTGTTTAAAATTCATAATATCGTTCCTAAGAGTGATAATCTTAGCGGGAGGAAAATACTTAGAGATAAAAGCATCTTTGCACTTGTTCCAAGAATCAATACTATTTTTAGGCAAAGACAAAAACCAAACTTTAGCACGATCTCTAAGTGAAAATGGAAATAACTTCAATTTAACAATATCATTATCTGTAAATTTCTTATTGTGCATATGACACAAATCAACAAAGTTGTTTAGATGAGTAGTGGCATCTTCACTAGGAAGGTCGGCGAATTGATCTTTCATAACAAGATTCAGCAAAGCAGTATTGATTTCACAAGACTCAACATCATTAAGAGGAGCCATCGGAGTACTAAGGAAATCATTATTATTGGTATTGGAGAAATCACACAATTTGGTATTATCTTACGCCATGCCAACAAGTAATCCAACACACAAGCAAACAAAAAAAGGCAAGCAAAAAAGAGAGAGAGATTGGGAAAGAGAGGGCAAATAAAACGACAAGGCTGAAGTGGGGGAGAGGAAACGAGAGGCAAATGGCAAATAATGTAAATGCGAGGGAGATGAGTTTGTGATGGGTACTTGGTATGTCTTGACTTGAGCGAAGACCTCCCCGGCAACAGCGCCAGAAATCCTTCTTGCTACGTCTTGAGCTTGCGTTGGTTTTTCTTGAAGAGGAAAGGGTGATGCAGTAATAGTAGCGTAAGTATTTCCCTCAGTTTTTGAGAACCAAGGTATCAATCCAGTAGGAGGCTCCTCAAAAGTCCCACGCACCAACACAAACAAACAAAGAACTCGCAACCAACGCAATAAAGGGGTTGTCAATCCCTTCACAACCACTTGCGAAAGTGAGATCTGATAGAGATAGTATGCTAAGATAAATATATTTTTGGTATTTTATAATATAGATGCAAAAAGTAAAGATGCAAATAAAAGTAGATTGAAAGCTTATATGATAAAAGATAGACCCGGGGGCCATAGGTTTCACTAGTGGCTTCTCTCAAGATCGCATAAGTATTACAGTGGGTGAACAAATTACTGTCGAGCAATTGATAGAAAAGCGAATAATTATGAGATTATCTAGGCATGATCATGTATATAGGCATCACGTCCGTGACAAGTAGACCGACTCCTGCCTGCATCTACTACTATTACTCCACACATCGACCGCTATCCAGCATGCATCTAGAGTATTAAGTTCATAAGAACAGAGTAACGCATTAAGAAACATGACATGATGTAGAGGGATAGACTCATGCAATATGGTATAAACCCCATCTTTTTATTCTCGATGGAAACAATACAATACGTGCCTTGCAACCCTTTCTATCACTGGGTAAGGACACCGCAAGATTGAACCCAAAGCTAAGCACTTCTCCCATGGCAAGAAAGATCAATCTAGTAGGCCAAACCAAACTGATAATTCGAAGAGACTTGCAAAGATAACTCAATCATACATAAAAGAATTCAGAGAAGATTCAAATATTTCTCATAGATAAACTTGATCATAAACCCACAATTCATCGGATCTCGACAAACACACCGCAAAAAGAGTTACATCAAATAGATCTCCACAAGAGCGGGGGAGAACATGGTATTGAGATCCAAAAAGAGAGAAGAAGCCATCTAGCTAATAACTATGGACCCGAAGGTCTGTGGTAAACTACTCACTACTCATCGGAGGGGCTATGGTGTTGATGTAGAAGCCCTCCATGGTCGATTCCCCCTCCGGCGGAGCACCGGCGAAGGCTCCAAGATGGGATCTCATGGACACAGAAGGTTACGGCGGTGGAAATTGTGTTTCGGTGGCTCCCTGGATGTTTTCGGGGTATGTAGGTATATATAGGAGGAAGAAGTACGTCGGTGGCCGCTCGTGGGGCCCAGGAGACAGGGGCGCGCCAAGGAGGGGTGGGCGCTCCCTCCTATCTTATGGCTGCCTCGATTTCTTCTTGACTTGCACTCCAAGTCCTCTAGATCACGTTCGTTCCAAAAATCACGCTCCCGAAGGTCTCATTCCGTTTGATATTCCTTTTCTTCGAAATACTGAAATAGGCAAAAAACCAGCAATACGGGTTGGGCCTCCGGTTAGTAGGTTAGTCCCAAAAATGGTATAAATATGTAAAAAAATGCTCATAAACATCCAAAAGGGGTAATATAATAGCATGGAACAATCAAAAATTATAGATACATTGGAGACGTATTACTGACCCGACAAACATTAGACTTGGCTTAGCTTCAGATGGATTTAACCCATTTGGCCACTAGAGCGCCACATATAGCATGTGGCCAGTGCTTGTTATCCCTTACAACATGCCTCCAAATGTCCACACCAAAGAATCAAACTACATGATGGCCTTGCTCATCCCAGGTCCAAAAAGTCCTGGAAAGGATTTTGATTTATTCATGGAGCCTCTTGTGGAGGAACTTCAACAGCTCTGGAGGGATGTTCTCACTCGAGACCTATATAGCAGCCCACCAACTGATTTCTTTCTGCGTGATGTTATAATTTGGTGCATCCATGATTATCCGGCTTTGGGCACTATGTCAGGGCGAACGACACATGGTTAAAGTGCATGTGTTCGCTGTGACAGGAATCCGCTGTCATACGCAATACTTGGCAAGATCTGTTACATTGGACACCGACGTTTCCTTGCCAAGGACAAGTCGCATCCTAGAAAATACCAAATACATGTGTTCAATGCAAAGCATGAAAGTCGTGATGCGTCAAAGAGGCTCACTACCGATGAGTTGCAAGTGGAATTAGAGAAGGTCGGGCATATTACACCAGGAAACCATCCTGGTAATGGTAGCGGGAAAATGAAGTGTGGCAGGGCAGAAGATATATTATTGTTTACCCGCAGGTCCACTTTGTGGGACTTGGAGTATTGGAAAGATTTGGATCTGCGGCATAATCTTGATGTGATGCACATCAAGAAAAATATATGCGATAGCATTATCGACACACTTCTTAATATTGAAGGCAAGACGAAAGATACCTTAAAATCTAGGATTGATTTCACACACCTGGGTATCAGACAGGATTTGCAGGTGCAAGATGAAGGTAAACCACGGGATATGGCACCAGCTGTGTACGTCTTGGACAAGGTAAAAAGAAAAGAATTCTGCAAGGTCCTGTCACGTGTGAGATTCCCACATGGATTTTCTTCCAACCCTGAAAGGAGAGTCAGTGCAGATGGAAACAAGGTACAAGGGTTGAAAACTCATGACTACCATGTCCTACTTCAAAGGGTTTTACCTGTTATCCTTAGAGGATTGGTCCATCCCGACTTATAAAGAGCAGTTGCAAAGTTGGGACAATTCTTCAGGGAACTCTGCAGTAGAAATATTAGGATAGATGTTTTGGAGCATCTTAGAGACAAGATACCAAATATCCTATGCGACCTTGAGAAGATATATCCTCCAGCCTTCTTTGATGTGATGGTGCATTTGGTTTTTCATCTACCTGATGAGGCACTACTTAGAGGTCCAGTACAGTATGGTCGGATGTACCCTATTGAAAGGCGGCTAGGCACTTTCAAGGGCTATGTTAGGAATAGAGCTAGACCCGAGGGTTCCATTGCAGAGGCCTACATTGCTACAGAAGCGTTGACATTCTGCTCAAAATACATTGAAATAGCTGATCATCTTAGCAAAGAGGTGGGTGAAGACAATCCCGGGCTCAATGTTTTCGATTATTCTGTTAGTCGACAAGAGGACAAACCTAAAGATTTCGACAACATGGTTTGGTATGTGTTGAATAATTGTCTTGAGATACTACCTTATATCAAGTAACACTAGTAGAAAAAGGGTCAAATATGAGACACATTAGTCCTGGTTTGTAACAGAACCGGCACTAATGTGTCCATTAGTGCCGGTTCCAACGGCTAGGCGGGAGGAGCTCTTTAGTACCGGTTCATGGCGAACCTTTAGCACCGGTTCATGCCACGAACCGGTAATAAAGAAAGTGGTGACAGGATGTTGTCAGAGTGGGGCCCTTCCAGCACCTTTAGTACCGGTTCGTGGCACGAACCGGTACTAAAGGTCGTCCTATATAAACCCTTCGTCCACCCGCACTCTGTTCTTCCCCCTTTCCCCTCTCCCTCTCCTCTGTTCTTCCCTTCTTCCTCTCGAGTTCATCACAAAATTTGCCCCAAATTTGTCAAGATTTGCAGGCCCTCATCCATTCAAATGATCACCAAGGTTAGCAACTTTGTCCTTTCATCTCTCATTGCTAGATTAGCTCTTGCGTTGGTTTATATAGTGATTAATTTTGGGTTTTAGTAATTTGGGAGGAATTATATGTGGTAGTATTTGATTTATATGCAATTTGAGGTCAAAATAACACTTAGTTTGCATATGTAGGTGTGGTTTACTTAGTGCCTTCTAAATCTCCGTCGTAACCACCGTCGATCGCCCGCACCGTCCCGTCGCCGGCACCACCTTGTGGTGAGCCTCTTGTTCATGAAATTTTATATAAAAAATTGATGTTTGTGTGATTTGGATA
This sequence comes from Triticum aestivum, assembly GCF_018294505.1. NCBI lineage: Eukaryota > Viridiplantae > Streptophyta > Magnoliopsida > Poales > Poaceae > Triticum > Triticum aestivum. The sequence continues at coordinate 115,883,417 of NC_057798.1, read as the reverse complement.
TACTCGTATAATAATTATCTTACCCGTACGTTGTTTGTTATACATAGTGCCATGGTTTTGATATCCGTCCCCGTCGGCCCTCGTCCTTGCTATGATTCGGATGTGGTATATTCTCTTTTAAAACTATTTGTTGCATTTCGTGTTTATGACAAATTATGCCCATCAAGTTGACATAGATATTTTTATCTAGGAGGTATGTGAACCGGAAATTCCAACCGACCCTATTGTCGAGAGGTTAAATTTAGTTGAAAGAGAAAACGAGTACTTGAAAGAAAAATTGAAAAGAATTGAGGGGGAGAAGATGGAATTGGAGTTGCATGTTGCCGATGTCGTCGATGATCACAAGATCAAGATGGAGAAAATGCGCTTGAAGATTAGAAAGATTAGAAAATATGCCATCGATAGTGAGGCTTGGTATCATTATGTTGTTGGATCAATTGTTACCTTAGTTGCGATCTTGATCGCATTTGTTGTTGCATTTAAATGCTTTAGCTAGAGAGTTATTTGTTTGTTGCATTTAAGTGTTGTATGAACTTTATGTATGAACTTGTATTAATTTGGTCTATTCGGTGTTGTGTAATGAAGATGAGCCGGCAATGGATGTACGATGACCGATGCTCTCCCCAGTTCGTTGAGGGCGTGCATACTTTTCTGCTTGCGGCTGAGGCAAACAAGCGGGCGGATGGTTTTATGCCTTGTCCATGTGCTGGCTGTAAGAATGGTCGCAATTACTCTACGTCAAGAACCATTCACGTCCACCTGTTTGAGTCCGGTTTCATGCCCCACTATAATGTTTGGACCAAGCACGGAGAAAGAGGGGTTATGATGGAAGACAATGAAGAAGAAGAGGACGACGACAGCTATCCTGGCCATGGGTTCCCTGAATACGATGATACAACAATGGGGGAAGAAGCTGAGCCGGTAATGCGGGAAGAAGCTGAGCCGGCAATGCGGGAAGAAGCTGAAGAAGAGGCATCAGATGAGCCCGTTGATGATCTAGGTCGGGCCATTGCCGATGCAAAGAGAAACTGCGCAAGTGATTTGGAGAAGAAGAAGTTGCAGCGCATGTTAGAGGATCACAAAAAATTGTTGTACCCGAATTGCGTAGGTGACAAGAAAAAGCTGGGCACCACACTGGAATTGCTGCAATGGAAGGCAGAGAATGGTGTATCTGACAAGGGATTTGGAAAGTTGCTGGTAATGATAAAGGATATGCTTCCAAAGGACAACGAATTGCCCGAGAGTACGTACGAAGCAAAGAAGGCTGTCTGCCCTCTAGGGTTAGAGGTGCAGAAGATACATGCATGCCCTAATGATTGCATCCTCTACCGCGGTGAGTACGAGGATTTGAACGCTTGCCCGGTATGTGGTGCATTGCGCTATAAGATCAGCCGCGATGAGCATGGTGATGTCGAGGGCGAGCGCCCCAGGAAGAAGATTCCTGCCAAGGTGATGTGGTATTCTCCTATAATACCACGGTTGAAACGTTTGTTCCAAAACAAAGAGCATGCCAAGGCGATGCGATGGCACAGAGAAGACCGTAAGAAAGACGGAAAGTTGAGAGTACCCGCTGACGGGTCGCAGTGGAGAAAAATCGAAAGAAAGTACGGGAAGGAGTTTGCAGATGACGCAAGGAGCGTATGGTTTGGTCTAAGCGCAGATGGCATTAATCCTTTTGGGGAGCAGAGCAGCAACCATAGCACCTGGCCTGTGACTCTATGTTTGTATAACCTTCCTCCTTGGTTGTGCATGAAGCGGAAGTTCATTATGATGCCAGTGCTCATCCAAGGCCCTAAGCAACCCGGCAACGACATTGATGTGTACCTAAGGCCATTAGTTGAAGAACTCTTACAACTGTGGAATGGAACAGGTGTACGTGCGTGGGATGAGCACATGGGGGAAGAATTTGACCTAAAGGCGTTGCTGTTCGTGACCATCAATGATTGGCCTGCTCTCAGTAACCTTTCAGGACAGACAAACAAGGGATACCGCGGATGCACGCACTGTTTGGATGATACCGACAGTATATATTTGAATAGTTGTAAGAAGAATGTGTACCTGGGACATCGTCGATTTCTTCCGAGCAGGCATCCCGTAAGAAAGAAAGGCAAGCATTTCAAAGGTGAGGCGGATCACCGGACGAAGCCTCGCCACCGTACTGGTGCTGATGTACATGATATGGTCAAGGATTTGAAGGTGATATTTGGAAAGGGTCCTGGCGGACAACCTGTTCCAAAGGACGCTGACGGACGCGCACCCATGTGGAAGAAGAAATCTATATTTTGGGACCTGCCATATTGGAAAGACCTAGAGGTCCGCTCCGCAATCGACGTGATGCACGTGACGAAGAATCTTTGCGTGACCCTGCTTGGCTTCTTGGGCGTGTATGGGAAGACAAAAGATACACCTGAGGCACGGGAGGACCAGCAACGTATGCACGGAGAAGACGGCATACATCAGGGTCATGCAAGCTACGCTCTTACCAAAGAAGAGAAGGAAATCTTCTTTGAATGCCTGCTCAGTATTAAGGTACCGTCTGGCTTCTCGTCGAATATAAAGGGAATAATAAACATGGCAGAGAAAAAGTTCCAGAACCTAAAGTCTCATGACTGCCACGTGATTATGACGCAACTGCTTCCGGTTGCATTGAGGGGGCTTCTACCGAAAACGTTCGATTAGCCATTGTGAAGCTATGTGCATTTCTCAATGCAATCTCTCAGAAGGTAATCGATCCAGAAATCATACCAAGGTTACAGAATGATTTGGTGCAATGTCTTGTCAGTTTCGAGTTGGTGTTCCCACCATCCTTCTTCAACATCATGACGCACGTCCTAGTTCACCTATGCGAAGAGATTAACGTTTTGGGTCCTGTATTTCTACACAATATGTTCCCCTTTGAGAGGTTCATGGGAGTCTTAAAGAAATATGTTCATAACCGTGCTAGGCCAGAAGGAAGCATCTCCAAGGGCCATCAAAATGAGGAGGTCATTGAGTTTTGTATTGACTTTATTCCTGACCTTAAGCCGATTGGTGTTCCTGAATCGCGGCATAAGGGCAGACTGGATGGAAAAGGCACGCTAGGAGGGGAACAAATAATATGTATGGACGGACATTCTCTCACTGAAGCACACTACACAGTTCTACAGAATTCCGCCTTGGTGGCTCCGTATATGGATGAACACAAGAATTTGCTACGCTCCAAACACCCGGAGCGGTCTGATGACTGGATTACACGTGAACAAACCAGGAGTTTCGCCAGCTGGTTGCAGACACGTACCATGCATGACACCTCTATTGAAGATGACCTGTACTTGCTGTCCCAGTTACCATCTTCGAATATAATGACTTTCAAAGGGTACGAGATAAATGGTAATACATTTTACACGATCGCCCAAGATAAGAAGAGCACCAACCAAAACAGTGGTGTCCGCTTTGATGCAGAAACCAAGACGGGAAAGGAAACATATTATGGTTATATACAGGACATATGGGAACTTGACTATCGACGTGGTTTAAAGGTCCCTTTGTTTCGGTGCAAATGGGTCAATATGACACGAGGCGGGGTAACGGAAGACCCGCAGTACGGAATGACAACAGTGGATCTCAACAATCTTGCGTATGCAGACGAACCATTCGTCCTAGCCAATGATGTGGCACAGGTTTTCTATGTGAAGGACATGTCTACCAAGCCAAGAAAAAGAAAAGATAAGGAAGCGAATGCATCGTACGATGAGCCAAAGCGGCACATAGTTCTTTCTGGGAAGAGAAACATCGTGGGAGTGGATGACAAGACAGACAAGTCAGAAGATTATGAAAAGTTTGATGAAATTGCTCCATTCACAGTGAATATTGACCCGAGCATCCCGTTAAATGATGAAGATTTTCCATGGTTACGGCGCAAAGGGACACACGCGAAGAAAAAGTTTCACACCCAAAGATCTGGGATGTGATCGGCTTCACTAGCTATCATCACTTTCTTCTGTGTTTCGCACCCAGAGGGGAATCTCTGTAATAGTTAGGGTAGTTATGTGTTTTGGCATTTGAAACGCGAAGAAATTTTATGTGCAAACAAATTCACACTAATTTCAAATAATTCAAAATTTAAACTATTCAAATTTGAAAACTACGGGCACTAACAGAAAGTTTGTAATTTTTTGTACCTAAAGAGGCTGTGTCAGCCTCCGGTCAGGCTATGGCCCCACCATCACCATTTAGTGCCGGTTCGTACCACGAACCGGTACTAATGAGGTTGTGTCAGGTAAGGCTGGGGCCCCACGAGCACCTTTAGTACCGGTTCATGGATGAACCAGACGTAAGCTGTTTTTTAGTCCCACCTCGCGAAGTGAGAGGGACTAGGAGCGGTTTATAAGCCCTGAGTGCAGAGACGATGAAGAAGAGGATCAATGCTCACGTTGCTTAGCTTCAAGCCTTCAGGAATACGGTAGACTGCACGGAGCTATGCGCAGTGCAGTTTACACTATTCCGAAAGGCTTGAAGCAAATTAACGAGCATTGCACCTCTTTTTTATTTTTAATAACTTATTACAACTCCGGACTTCTTCTGTTATGGCAAAAACTAATTGCACGTCGACATTTCTTTTTTTTAAGTTATAACTCCAGACTTTGACCATCAAGTTTTGCAGAAAAGAAAAAATAGCAGAAAAGAAAGAAAAACTATAGCTGAAAAGAAAAAAACTATATAAAAAAACTACTCAAAAATAAATAGAAGAAAATAAATATAGCAGAAAAGAAAAAACTACTCAGAAATAAATAGAAGAAAAAATAAAGCAGAAAAGAAAAAAAATATTTGCTATTTTTCAATCGTTTACAAAATGACCGTGAAATTAAAAATCACTACAAAATGAACTCTGAAAATGTTGAATTTTGGCAAACTAGATGAAAAACTACTCACAAATAAATAGAAGAAAATAAGTATAACAGAAAAGAAAAAACTATACAAAAAACTACGCAAAAATAAATAGAAGAAAATAAAGCAGAAAAGAAAAAAAACTATATAAAAAATTGGGGCGCTGCCCTGTGGGCCTGATAGGCCACAGGTGTGTAATTACAGGCCTTAAAGGCCCAGCAGACTCACAGGGCAGCGCGTAGAGTTTAAGCCCACAAGCCTGCTATATAGAGGAATTCGAAGTGGTAGCCGCGGCTGGGTTTATAAACCAGTGCGGCTACCCTTCGCCCGGCGAGGTGGGACTAAACTTTGGGATGGCAGCGCGAGGCCTTTGGTACCGGTTGGAGCCACCAACCGGTACTAAAGGGTGGTCTTTAGTACCGGTTGGTGGCTCCAACCGGTACTAAAGGCCTCGTCTTCCCGCCGCTTGGCCTGGCCAAAACAGGCCTTTAGTACCGGTTGGTGGCTCCAACCGATACTAAAGGTGCCTTCTATATATTCACTTACGAAATTTTCATTCTCCCTCTGTTTCTTCCTCTGTTTCCGTCGTCTCCGTCGCCGTCGCTGCCCCCGTCCCCGTCGCCGCCCTTGTCTCCGTCGCCGCCCCCGTCCCCGTCGCCGCCCTCGTCTCCGTCGCCGCCCCGGGCCCGTCCCCGTCGCGCCGTCCCCGCGTCGCCGCCCCGGCCCGTCACCGCCCCCGGCCGTCGCCTCGCCGTCACCGTCGCCCCGCTGTGAGCTCTCCCCCTCTAACCCCTCTCCCTCGCCCCCGGCGGCCACCATGGGCGCCGCCCCTCCCCGAGCCCATACACACACACACAAGCATGATGAACACACACACACACACATATGTATGAATTAATGCATGTATATATTAGTATATACGTATTTTGTATGTTTAATTAGTTTAGATTATTTAGATTATTATTTTTTCACTATTATATATGTATGAATGCATGTTAGATGGATATAATTAGTGTTTAATTAGTATGGAATTTTTTATATAATGTTGTTTTTAGTTTTTTAATGGATGTATAGAAGTTGTGTTTTCTGTTTTTAGTGTTAGATGCTTAATTAGTATGAAATAGTATATAGATTTTTGAAATAGTAGAAATGTTAGAAATTTTAGTTATCAAAATTCAATCATTAAAAAAATGTTACTTTTTGCGGGCATATAGCTAGTATTTGTTCTCGACGATGCCCGGCCCGCATCCTCGCCGTCGACCCGTCCGCAACGACGTCCAGCCGACCCATGTCCGGGACTGGGCTCCGCCGGGCTGGCACTGGGAGGTGCTGCCTGGAGGGGCGCGCCGCTTGATGAGGAACCCGGCCCCGGGTCCCGTCGTCGACCCTGATCTCGTTTGGTGGCGTTCGCGTGGGCCAGTTTCGGTGCGGAGGGACCCGGCCCCGCCGGAGGTGGTATGTCGCCGTGTCAGGGAGGAGGACGAGCACGTCCATCGCTACATGGTTGCGTTAGAGGGCGGCAGGTTCTCCAATACCTGGCAGTATCTTCGGGGATCTCACTTCAGCTATGATCCTGTGAGGGTTCCTTCTCTTTGGGTGTCCACCGCCCGCGCCGCAGGAACCGCGAGTGTCCTAGATTCTTCTGTAGTATTCGATCTTTAATTAGCTAGCCAGTGATGTACTATTCAATATTATATATTATTCGAGACGATGTATTCGAGATTATATCTATTATTCTAGACGAAGTATTCGAGATTATATCTATTATTCGAGACGATGTAATTTGAATACTAAATTGTTTTATATTTCTTTTGGATTAGTTAAATAAAAGCTATGGCAGACAATACCGACAGAGAGGGACAACAGACCATGTTCGATATGATACGCGGGCCAGATGATGATCAGAATGAAGAAGATTATGACGGCTCCGAATTTCTAAACAACACCGGAGAGGGTGATATGATATTCGATCGCGACGACCGAATTGATGAAGTCATGAACTACGATTATGACGATGACGAAGAACATGTTGATCCTGAAACAACAAAGACCGGCGAGGTATATATATTTATATAAGCAGGTATCTGGTGATCATCACATGTTTTAAATGACTTGAAGATATATTAACGAATCGATCTTTGTTCTTTCAGCCATCCGGATCGAGCAAATCTTCAGGCAAAAGGACGAAACGAGGCCCGAACAAAAAGTTGAAGGAGGGCGTAAAGTACAATATCGAGGCAGTCAGACCTAATGGCGAACCATTAGCGCCTAAGAAGATTGCGGACAAGTTCGTTCGTCAGTGCGGAGTTCTTGTGAAGGACCAACTCCCGATCTCCCTTCAAGAATGGAGAGAGCCAGCAAAAGACAAAAGACAAAAAGGCAAAGAGGACGCTGCTCCACGTCCAGATGTTACTTTTGTCGACAAGAATCAAAAAGATCTGCTTTGGGATACTCTCATGGAACATTTCACCCTACCAGATCATTTCACAGAAGCAGATGTGCAGAAAGTCAAGGACGCTGCTCTTAGGAAGATGGCGGTTGCATTCAAGAACCACAAGAATCGTGAATGGGACAAGTACGTCAAGGGAGGAAGGAAGACTCCAGTATTCGAGGGAACACTAGAGAACCAACGTGCTCATTGGGACGATTTCGTGAAATTCAAGGATTCGGAATTAGCTAAGGAACGGTCGAGAATAAACAAGAAGAATGCCGAAAAAAAGGATAAGTTCCATAAGCTGGGGCCAGGTGGCTATGCGGTGGCAATGCCTAAGTGGGATAAGTCTGAGAAAGAGATGGAGGATGCAGGTGCCACTCCGGTTACTAAGAGCTGGCCCCCCAGGGTCAGGACTTGGTTCTATGCGCATGAGGGGGAGTTGGACCCGAAGACAGGCAATGTTTCGACGAGGGCAAGTCTGAAGGGAGCCGACGATGCGATACTTGTTGCAATAGAAGAGGCACGATCGGGGGTGTTCCAGCCCAACGGAGAGAACGACGAGCTTACGTGTGCCCTGGGAAATCCTGAACACCCGGGAAGAACACGAGGCAAGGGCGCTATTCCGTGGTATGAGGGGTTTTCAGACTGGAACACCGACTACAGAACCCGTGCGAGAAAGAAGATTGCGGAGGAGAAGAAGAGGAAGATGGAGGAGTAGAGGAAGCGGGACTATGAACGCCTTCAAGGCCTAGAAGCAAGTCAAGCGGAATTGGTAGTCAAATTCCAGCGGCAGCAGGAGCAGATCGACTCACTTACCCAGCAAAGGGGATCTCAGCAGCTGCAGCAGCTAGCGAATGATCCAGCATTGGATAGCACCGCCCCATCCATGCCGAGAAGCAGCGTGGGTTCCGCCCTGGATGACGCAATGCTGGGTAGATACCCCGTGGATGACATCACGGAGAACACTAGCTGCGAGCTACACGTCAAAATGAAGAACATATCCATGAAGGTGGCGGACGCCGTTGCTTTTACAAATCCCCCCGAGGCAACCTTCCATTGCAAGCCGATTCCAGCGGGCTATGCTCGTGTCTTGGTTGATGAGGTGGTGGACCCATATTCGGGGCTAGAGCTTGACATTCCTGGAGGTGACGACAAACGCTTTCTCGGAGAGGCCAACCATCGTATCATCCTATGGAAAAAGGATTGCATCATCTTTCGAAGGCCACCGGCACCGCGTCAGTCAACTCCTCATCGAAGTCCGCCACCGAGTCAGCAGACTCCCGCTCCTGCAAGTCCACCAAGTCCGGCAAAGTGTCGGGCCACTCCTCCTCCAAGTCCGGCAAAGTGTCAGGACACTCCTCCTCCTCCAAGTCCGCCACAGCGTTAGACGTCCACTCCTCCTCCAAGTCCGGCACAACCTCAGGCCACTCCTCCTCCAAGTCTGGCACAGCTTCAGGCCACTCCTCCTTGTCCAACTCAGCCCCGTCAGCCGTCTCTGCTGCCTCAGCAATTGCAGAAGAGACACCCCGCAGCTATGGTGCGTAGCGGTACGAGTCGAGGTAGTACAGGAAGTACAGGCGAAGGCAAGCGATATAAATATGGTCCAAGCCTCAAGCCTCTTCCGCAAAGGCCTTATAATAAGTCCGAGGAGGAAATCACAGCCATATCGAAGGCCGCGGTGGAAGCCCATTTTGCACCGAAACCGCCACCGCCGCCAAGGGAGAAAGTGCATGAGGAAACGATTGACCACTTCATTCGTATGGCTCAACCACCAGCTCCCAAGCCTATTGACACATACTATGAGCGCCACATCAGGAAGTTAAATCGAGCACGTCTACTTAAGGAGGCGAGCTCGGGATCGAGCAAACAACAAGCAGTTGTCAAAAAATGCGGGAAAACCATTCCCCAGCTGGGAGAACAGGCGGCGCAATCGATCCCCTCGCTTGTTGTGCCAACAACACGTGACAGTACGCGCGCCCAATATTATTGTGGGCAAACAGTTTACGTTCCCTAGGTGGGCAATGTGGTAATAACGGAGGACCATATAATGCAAGCTGAAGTTCTCAACATCACTGTTGGACAACTCCTCGAGATCGAGCCCATGCCTGTGCTTAGAGAGGATGAAATAAAACGGAAATATGTCCGGGGCCAACCTTTGGTCGAGCCAGACAAGGTCAAGAACCTCCCAACGAGAATGTATGAATTGCATCAATGGTACATGAACATTACTAAGATTTCAGATCAATTGTCCCTCATGGTGAATGTCAAGGAGGATCATTACTTCCATGAGAAAGCTCTGTCCGTTGAGTATTCTGAACTGTTTCAGTTATACAATCAAGACGCACTCGACAAATCTATCGTCAGTTGCTATTGTCTGTAAGTGATTTGTTTCTGTAATTTAAGTCTCAAGCTAGCTATAGTGATCCTTTTGATCAATCATTACCTGTAATTATCCTCACTATATTCTTTTCTGTGGTATTATGCAAGATGAAGATGTATGAAATGAGAAAAGGTGGACGCTTTGGCATTGGGTTCATTGACCCAAACACCGTTAATGAATACACATGACGGATAAATCCACATCATCAAAAGGCCGTAGAGGACAACATGCTAGAGTTCTTGAAGCGCCTCAAATACAATGAAGATATACTACTTCCTTACAACTTCCAGTGAGTCGCACTGTCTTGTACTACAAATTCTCTGTTTTTGCCTACTAGCTAGCTACATGTTTTTGCTTACATATGCCCACTTAATTAAGACATGCAAACGTGTGTGCAAGCAGATTTCACTGGGTCTTGTGTATCATTAAAGTTGACGACGGAACAGTTGAAATACTAGACTCACTACTCAAAGTTAAAACTGACTATAACATCTTGTTTGGGATAGTCAACAGGTAATTTCAATCATTATTAACTATATATCTCGGCCTATTTAGTTCGTCATTTCATGATATGAACTATTTAATAACCCCTTTATTCATTTTCTTTGTCGGCAGGCAGGGCTTGGGCAAGGTTCATCAGTGTCACGGAAGGCGAATGGAAAAAAAAGCTTCAATGGTTTCGACCCAAGGTAAGTAATTAAGTAGTACTAGCTAGCTAGCTAGCTGCCATCTCTTTAATTATCATGCTTGATTAATTATTATCTGATCAAATTCCATTCTCGTAAAGTCACTGAAGCAGGCGCACGGGACTGATCTGTGTGCATTTTGCATTTGCGAGAACATTCACATGATGGCGTCCGAAAGGAGCAGATCTCAAAGACAGGAATGGGTACGCTTGTCAGAACACTATTCACAATTTTTACACCATTATCGATATCTAGTCACACAACTAATACACATGCATATTGATCTCATTCTTAACAGTTTAGAGAGGTGTGGGAGAAGCTCCTAGAAACAGAGCGCGTAGAAGCACTTCAAGAGGAAATAGCGGGATTTTTGCTCGACCAGGTCATAAATCCGAAGGGAGAATACTATTACCCGCTACCGCCCCCATGAAAACCACTTCCAATTGTCATCGTGCTCCGAAGGCATCAATTAGGCTAATGCCACTGGCTCCGAAGGCAACATGCATATGTACGAGAAATTGTATATAGCTATACATGTGTGTATGTGTGAATTAATTAATATGGTGGTTTGTGATTGATGATATATATATGCATGATTGGTTCTACTAGAAATTCTATATATATATATATATATATATATATATATATATATATGCATAACGTGTACAATGTGTAGTATCGTAAAATACCAGCAAACGAAAAAGAATTAAAATGGAAACACAAAATTAAATGAAAAAGAAATCATAAAACTAAAAAAACCAAACCATATAGTACCGGTTGGTCTTACCAACCGGTACTAAAGGGCTCCAGGCCCCCGGAGCTGGCTTGTGCCACGTGGTTGCCCTTTAGCACCGGTTCGTGCTGAACCGGTACTAAAGGGGGGGGGGCTTTAGTGCCCACACTTTAGTGCCGGTTATGTAACTGGCACTAAAGGGCCTTACGAACCGGTGCTATTGCCCGGTTCTGCACTAGTGTAAGTGCTAAGTACTGCAGATTATACATCATAATCTACTAAACTTGCAGCACATTTTTATATATTTAGATGTTTGATGCGATCACTATGTTGTGCAGCATCTACAAAAAGGAGTTACTACTGCAAAATCCAAGAAATATTGACAAACTGGTTATGGCAGGATTTGCGAAATGGTTCAAAAGCCATGTAAGCTTTTGAATTGCACTGTCAGTTTTTTAATATATTGAGTACATAAGATGATCAGCTTGTCTATTTTCTAACCATCGGTTAAGAAGATGCGGGAGAATGGGCAGGCAGTTGATGATGCTCTTTACTCACTAGCAATGGGTCCTGATACTCGGGTAAGACATTATGAATCTTGCGTTGTTGGAGATGTGCGCTATAACACCCTTGCACGCGACGAATGCAGGAAGACACAAAACAGTGCCATCATGAGCACGAATACGTACGACAAAGAGACAACTGAAATGTATGCTAACATAACAGACATTGTTCAATTGCAGTATATCTCTAATTTCGAGGATCATTGGTGTGTGGTTCTGTTGTGCTGTCGTTGGTATAACCTGTTTTCCAGGATCGCAAAACCCAGAGCTGATGATTATTTCAAATCCAACAATGTCAAGGCGGCGTACCAGACCAACGAGCCTTTTATTTTGGCAAATCAAGCAACACAAATATTTTTCTTGGAAGACACATTTGCACGTAGCGACGACTGGAGAGTATTGCAAAGGTTTGAGCAGAGGAATTCGTTTAATGAAGTTTCCCAACACGATGATGCTTACACTGCTCCTGATGTACAAGATAACACAGGTGTTCCTAATATATTTGAGAACCATCACGTGAATGACGTCGGCGAAAAGATTGTCTATCATGATGTGGACATACAATAGTTGATCAAGAAGAAGCCAACGTTCGAGGACGTTGAGGATGAATAAGAAGATGACACCATGGGGAATTACGATTCAGACTGATACACATGGCGAAGTTTTGACGTTGCTGCTGCGGATGATGATTAGATTGCTTTTGTCGTATTTGCCTGTCAGAAGACATTTTTTTATCTACTATGTGAAATTGTGTTCGCTATGACAACTGAAACCTGATGAACGTGTTGTTTAGTATTTTGCTGTGAGAACATCACTTGTTATGTATGTTGATTTGTGTTTGGTGATTGTATGACGACTAAAACATGATGACATTGTTGTTTAGTTGTTCTCATATTTGGCTATCAAACTTGAATTTGATGACATAGTTTGCTGTTGGACTGCAATTTGCTCGACGTGATGAGCAAAAGGGGATACCCCCTGATTCCCGTTAATAAAAATCATTAGATGTTCACAACACTACACCCAGCCTACTACACAAGTTTCATTCATTACTAGTTTCAGCAAAGTGCTCATGTCATAGCCACTGAATACATCACGAGTGTTGCATACACTGCAAACAAAGAGACAATCATCCTACAAAGCACATCGATTTTGCCAATTATCTTCACAAGCTCTTTTATCTCCTCATTGCTGTCAAGGCCGTTCAGCAGCTGTTGCTTGGCCATGATCAGAGGAACTGCATCTTTAACCTTCTGCTCTGCATCTTCCTCTTCTATCGTTCCTTCAGTTACTTGTCCAACACCCCAACCTGCTGGTATTGGGATGCCTCGGCTAACCAAATAATCAGCGTAGTTGCATTCCCCCACATCAGCAACTTCCCAGAAATACAAATCACATGAATCTTCCCTTTTCTGCACGAATCAAATTGGAAGATTATCAACCAAATTATTAAAAAATCAGCAACTGAAAGCAGCAGAACAACACTTAAACATATTATTACCCATGATTCGGGCATTTGTAGAAGACTCGGCCAGGATTGAGGATTGTGGTTGAGAGGCGACGGATGACTCTGCGTGATTTGCAGCAGTGGCACCACACCAACGGCAGCGGGTTGCCATGAGCAACCGGCTGCGGTGCGTGTGCCGGCGGGGGTGTGATGAGACCCATAGGCGATGGTACAGGTGGTTACTTGGCGCATATCTGGTTGTTGTCTGCTGAAGAGTAGGTGAACAAGCAGCCAGCGGACATGGTTGCTGTGGCCAGAGCTTCTGATGCTAGGAAGAGTAAGTAGAGAAGAGGAGAAGCGAACGTTGGATATGTTAGTTTCATAACTTGTAGAGTGGCATAGCATCATATATAGTCATAGTCTAGGTTTGGATTTGAACCAGCTACAGGAGCACGTCTCTCTTTTTTCTAAAACTCAGCAACGTCTCTTTACTGGTACACTAGCTTGTTCTGTACGCCTTCTCAAGTCTTTGATTTTCTTTCTTTTTTTGCAAGGAAGGAAGGAGGACAAAATTGAGAGTTCATGTGACTCGAACCCAAGACCTCTCGGTTGAAAACCAAGGGTGCTAGTCACTTATGTGGTGAACGTTCCCTGGGAGGAGGACGGCAGACGAACGCATTTTCCTTGCAGTTTTAGTTGTTACACAAGATCGCACGGTCCTAGTTTAGGGAATGTTATCAGGCGAACGAGCCCAGTTTTTCTTCTCTTCCTATATATAAAAAAGTATGCTACTTGGTGTCGGCTTAGTCAACAAATGATTGTGCCAACCTTGGTCGTTGGATTGACATTCAACGGCTGTCGTGTTTCTTCAGTCTCTTCTTCCTCGAGCCGCCAAAGCCAAACCAGTGCCGGCGGGACCGCCTGCTCCCGCCTCACGGCTGGTTGTGCTACCGCACATGCATCGTGGCCACATCACACCCTAAAACTCTGTGCATCTTCCCCGGCTCCTGTTCATTCCCGTCTGAGGCCTCACCATCGTCCTCCACCTTGGTTTGCTCGCCGTGGCACCGCCCTCCGGTGTTGTCAACATGGTCAACAACCGAAAGGAATAAGGAGATGAATGTACATGGTGAGGATGACAGTAGGGACCCAGCAATGCGTGCAGTAATTTTTTTTGTCGGGACGGAGAAGGGTATCAACTGGGTTGTGCGGGAGCTATGGCCCGTCTAGCCCAGGCTTTTATTTCGTATGTTTAGCACATGACCGGCCAAGTTTGTTTTTTTCCTTTCTGAAAATGGCTAGCCAACTATTTTGTTTTCTGCAGAATAACCAACGTAGTCCTACTTGCTTTTCTACGCCCTGCTGGGCCAGAAATCTTTCAAGACGAGGAGGGATGTATTTTGCCTAGAAAATGGGCTATAAGTAATAAGAAATGGGCTATAAGTAATAATAAATGGGCTGTAAAATGAAAAAATATAGGAAACAGGCAATTAGTTCCAAAATACTTTATTCTTTCGGATTTTGATGTTTTAAATTTCATTGTTTTTGTGCGGGTAAAATTTCATTGAATTTAAATTAAGGTATATTTAGTTTTAAAACTAATTTGAATCTGGCTAGAAATTTCGGGTTGTATGATGTTTGGGACAGATTTGGAGGCTGACTTGTGGGTCTACTAGGTTGACGTGTACGAAAGGCTTTGTCAACTTAGTCCACAAACAATTCTAGCAGCAGTGACCGTTGGATGTTAATCCAACGGCCGTGCTGCTTCTTCAATATCTGATCTTCTTGCGCCAGACGCCCAAACCAGCGCCGGTAGGACTACCTGCTCCCGCCTCCCGTGGGCGGCTGTGCTGCCGCACAGGTCGCGCCGCCCCACCCTACTCCATTTTTGGCCAGGCCATTCCTCTACTCACCCACACCTCCTATTATTTTCCGGTGACGGCAGCTAGACGAGTAAACCCTTGTACTCCCCACCGTGTGGGCAACCATTGTCGAGTCCTCCCCGGCTCTGTGATGTTCCCTTCCTAGGCCTCACCGTCGTCCACCGCCATGGTGCTCTCGGCGCGGCCTGGTCAACGTGGTCAACGAACGACATCCATCGGACGTGGACTGTATGTGGAGAGGCTGACAGCTGGCTCCATGGTCGCACACAAGGAAATGCCTCCTTATTACACGCAAAATAATGATTCCTCCACCTGACATCTGGGACCCACCGGAAGGGCCTCTGTATTTTGCGGAAAAAATGTGCCCCTCGCTAACAGGTCGGACCCACCAGCTATATCTTCGCACGCAAAGAAGTGCCTCCTTATTACGCACACAAAAATGAATACTCCCCTGCTAGCTGGAACCTGGCATAGTGGGAGGCTGACTTGTGGGCCTACCTAGTTGACAGGGACGGAGAGCTTTGTCAACTTAGTCAATATGAACGATTCTAGCTCCAGTTACCGTACAATGTTCATCCAACGGTCGTAGTGCTTCTTCAACCTCTGGTCTTCTTGCTCCAGCCGCCCAAACCAGCGTCGGTCGTGCCGCGTGCTCCTACCTCCCGTGGCCGCCTGTGATGCCGCGGAGGCCTCACCGCCCCCTACTACTCCCACGGCTGGCCAGGCCATCCCTCTACTCACCCACACCCCCTGTTATTCTGCGGCGACGGCAGCATCACACTGCAGCCGAACCAATGAACCCTCGTACTCCTCTCCGCGTGGGCATCTACTGCCGCGTCTTCCCCGGCTCCATGTCGTCCCCTTCCTATGCCTCGCCGTCGTCCACTGCCTTGGTGCTCTCGGCGAGGCGTGGTCAGTGTGGTCAACGACCAACTTCCATCTGACAGCAGGGACCCACCAGACAGGCAACAGTATTTCGCTAAAAAAACATTTTCCCTTGACTGCTGGGACCCACCAGTTGCATCTTCGCACGCAAGGAAGTGCGTTCGGGCAAAAAAACGATTTGCTCCCTTGACTGCTGGGACCCACCAGCTACATCTTCACACGCAAGGAAGTGCCTCACAGTCGGAACACACCTGGTCAAAGCGTACGTAGCGTTGTCATTCTGGCTGTGAACGTGTACGTACATACTAGTGGATGTAGAGGCGCGCACGTGTCATAGTAGAGGCGCGCACGTAGCATATACACATACGTACAACGGCCAGGGTGCAAGAAAGTAAATACGGCCACGTACGTACATACGGGTGGGGTCTCGAACGCCTACTCGCGCATACGTACGGTCAGGGCTCGTGTACATGGCTGGGACGGAACGAAGAAACTGCATCATCGTCGTGTTCATGGGGAGCCAACCAGCTGGGTTGGAACGGAATGCGTCATCGTGTTCATTGGTAGGGCTCGGACGGAACAGCCGATGGAAACGAGGTCTGGCGTACCATAGAACAGAGGAAACGGCCTTGTGTTTGACCGGCCACGTTCGAAACGGGATCATGTTCATCGGGAGGGGTCCGGCATACCGCAAAACGGAGGAAACGGACTTCTGTTGGACCTCCTACGGTTGAAACTGGGTCCTGTTGATCAGTAGAGGTGTGGCGTACTGCAAAACGAAGGAAACAGACTTGTGTTGGAGCGCTACGGTCGAAAGGGGGTCCTGTTCATCGGGAGGGGTGTGGCGTACCGCAAAACGGGACTCCACGGGATACTGTTCATCTCCACCGTCGACCTCCTCCAGCCTCCACGGGCTACTATTCATCCACCGTCGACCTCCTCCAGCCTCCACCTGCGACTGTTCATCCACGGGCTCCTGTTCATCCAGCCTCCACCGCGCGCTACTCCATCGGCTACTGTTCAACCAGCCCTCTCCACGGGGTCCTATTCAACCACCCCTCCACGGGCTACTGTTCAACCAGCCCTTCACGGGGTTGTCCTGTTCATCTAGCCCTCCACAGGGTCCTGTTCATCCAGCCCCAACCGGCTCGATCGGGGTCTTGTTCATCCAGAGGCAACACCACGGGGTCCTGTTCATCCACCCTCACCGGGAACTGTTCGTCCAACCCCCCCCCCCAACAACAACAACACTCACTGTTCATCAAGGGAAGGAGGCATCAGGGTTTGATCGCCTTTAGTTAGCAGCAATAGCGAAGGAATCACTCGGGTTCAGTAACGTAGCTAGTGCAATCGCTCGGGTTCAGTTAGAGCCCAACGCCTTGCTCGGGTTCAGTTAGAGCCCAACACCTCGCACCCACGCGCGTACGGTACGAGAGAAAACGCGCATCGCTCGGTTCCCGATCACCCACCGTAACCGGGAACTCCCCGATATTTTCCTCGCCCTCGCTTCTACCACAGTTTTTTCCATCATGGACGGTCCAAAGAATGTCATGCAGCTGCGTCTCCGGCCCGCCCAGGATGAAAAGCCCATTTTCTGTCATGATTTTTTGTCATAGAAGTAGGAGCCCACCACATCTATGATGATATCGGGTTTTGTCACAATTAACGTCATAGAAGTGTCATAAGTATGAGAGAGAGAAAATTCGTTCGGCCCAAAATGTCACGGATGTATCTTTTGTTGTAGTGCATCCACCGCTCCGCCCCCGAACCCCAACCACTGTCACGCACCCCTCGCCACCCACCACACGCCCCCGCCCAGCCTACCTCTTCCTTCCTCTGGCGGCTTTAAATACCAGTCGGTTTGTCGGGGGGATGACCCCCGGGCAGGCATCTCAACACTTAGCAATTTTCAAAACATTGGGGCGGTAAGCACCCCTCAGTCCGGCTGGCCCTCCAGCCAGCCCTCTGGCTTTGGGTCGGCTAGGCTCGATGTCGGGGCTCTGGCAAGCTGGCCGCAAGCTGGCAAGCGGCGGGTCAGCGCCCGTCCAATCCATCCGTACGACAAGACCGCTCCCCACGATGGAGAAAGCATGGAAACAATGTTCCCCTCACCGCTGACCGGGGAAGGTGTGGCTAAAGTGCGCACGGCTCCACTGACCGGGGCGACAGATGTCACCGCGGCTCCGCATTGTGCCAACTGCCCCATAACGTGAAGGGCGACGTGCCACAGTGGCGGGTTGCCGACGGGCCCCGCAATTGCCGGGCCCCACTGGAAGGAAGAGACAATGATAGCAGGGCCACGCCCACCTTATTTTATCACTTGTAACCTCGGAGCCCAGGCTATAATGCCTCTCAAGAGCCCCCCTGAGAGGGGGTCGGCTCATTCATCACACACACCCACACACATGCAAGGAGAAGAGGAGGGCTAGCTCCTTCTTCCTCCTCCATCCAAACATCTCAAAGAGCACCATTTGTAGTTCTTGTGATCCTCATAGTCGATCCAGCAGGACTAGGGGTGTTACCTCCCTCGGAGAGCCCCGAATCTGGGTACATCGTGCGTCTCGCATCACTTGTCCCCAATCTCGCTTCCGGAACCCATTGACGTCCTCTGGCCCCAACCCCTCTAGATAAACCTAACCATGGCATCTGCCGTGAGCACACCACGAGACGCGCCGACCAAATTACCAACAGAACCTTCAATGGAATATGGTTCAACTCGATGGTGTGTCTAGCATCTTCGATGGGTGTGTGGAGGTGTGTTTCCGGTGGATCTATCTTCGCGTGGATCTGGTCCTCGTTCATCTACATTCGAGTGTCTTCAGGTCCTTCCGATCTACACTACTCTTCATTGATGACGGTTGCCGTTTTGTTACGCTGCTCCCATGGGGCCTTGGCACGACAACTTTTCGACTGTCTACTACAATAAGGTCTGCCCGACTTCGGCGAGGAAGGAGCGATGACGGTGGCGGACCTTCGGCTCGCTTCAGTGTTTATAGTCGTCGCTATGAAGTATAGAATCTGGATGTAATTTTTATTGTTTCTAATTTTTGTTGTACTGCCATGATTGAAGATGTATAAATTAGAAGTTTTTTTGAAATAGAAAAAAAAAACCTTCGTCTGCAGATACGGTAGGGTTGAATGCCGCATCGAGATAGGCTGAAAAACCTACAGACTGTATTGTCCAATTTAAACCAGCAGGAAGTTTGTTGTCTTGTGCATTTTTCTCCATTATAAACCCCCATTAAGCATCGCTTTCGTGGCATGGGTTACCCGCATTGGACTCAGATTCTTCTTTCTGAAAAATAGAACATTTCATGAGAACGGCGTTTCAGCGCCTGGGCTCAGATGAGCCAGGGCAAAATAAAAAATTCACAAAAAAGAAAATCAAAAAGTTAGGTGGAGTTTCCCTCATATGCGTGATGTTCATGCAAAATTTGATGGAGTTTCAACATTCAAGGAGCGCGCGATAAAAAATATAAAATTCGGCTCTTTGAGTAAGGTTACTGTTCATGCACTGTTTTGTTGGTTTTCTTTTTTTGCCACGAGCTCCACAGATGTCTAGATATGCTGGAATTTTGCACGCACATCATGCACTCAAACATCTTCCAAGCAAATTCCCGCAAAAAAAAAACATCTTCCAAGCAAAGAAAATTCAATTTTATTTATTTATTTATTATCATGTTACTGTTCACCGTCATCTGGACCCGGGCACCGAATTGGATTTTCGATCATTCCACGTCCAAATCACGCACGGCACGGCACGGCTACGGCGGTCTCAAACGGAGAGCGGCCGAGCATGAGCGTGCACCCGTCAGCCACACGTCCCGTGCGGTGATCCCCTTTGACTTGAGCCCACTCCACGACGACGGCGACGTGTAGATCGACTTGTCCGATCGAGCTCGCGTCGCTGGCGGATCAGCCCGCGCACCCCCGCCTCGTCGGCATCCTCTCCTCCCGTCGTTAGCCACCGATGCCGATGCCGATGCCGTATACGGCACATGCATGCACGGGGAAACAACCAACAGAGCCGATCAGGTCATGCATGTTCGTCCGCCCTGGTCCGATCGTACTCCGCGTGATGCCAAAACGACTCAAAGGAGACGGCACGGAGGACCATGCGATGCGTGCGTACTGTGGTGCCGGCTAGGTGTGTGTGCATGTGATAAGCCGAGCTGGTCACACGAATCCGTGCACTGAAGCAGTGATGAGCCAACGCCCGTGAAATAGTATGAGCTATCTGCCATGTAGTTCTTGCTTGAACATTTTCAATAACTAGGGCATTATTGTTGATCTTATGTAGTGCGGTATCAAAAACGTTTTTATATTAGGGCATGTACAACGATGCTATCTTAAGAACGTCACATAGTATAAATGGTGAGGTGGAAGAGAGAGAAACCATATAAAAATATTAGTCTTCTCTTAATTAAGAGATGCTCTCTTAGCAACAATTGTCTCACTACATATTTAAAGATATCTAGTTATTGAAGACAAGACCAAAAATAACTCATTGTACATCACTTTTTCCGGATTACATGACGGGCATAGATAAGATAGCCTTAGAGCAACTCCAATGGGGCGATCCATTTCGTCTGTCGTTGTCCGTTTGGGTTGGTGCGGACAAAAGAGGAGGCCCAACGTGCCGACCCAAACCCAAATCGTGTCTGCTTCGCGTCCATGCCGACGCATTTGCGGCCCAAATTTGCGCTCCAAATGCGTCGGTGTGGACGCGAAACGGGCGCCACACACGCCTTCTTGTTGTCCGTCGCATCCCCATCTGGCGGTTGTCCAACTGCCCGCGGCCAACCTAGTCAGCTTAATTTATGACCTCGGACCCACGCATCAGCGACGGCGGTCGTCCTTTTTAAGCCGGCCGTGTGGTGGGGTCGTCCTCATCCGCTTCCCCGTCCACATCTAGCATGCTCTGCTCCCCCGTCGCCGGCAAACCCTAGCCGCCACCACCACAGCTAGTTGGGGCTCTTCTCCGGTGCCAGCAGCAGCAAGGCCAAGGGCAAGGCCCCCGCCATCCCTTTCCCCTCGGAGTTCCTCCCATCTCCGCCGGTGTCGGCTCACCGGCAGAGGCAGCGCGTCAACGTGCCAGTGCACCAGGCGGAGTGGCACTGGCAGCACCGCGTGCCTCTCCCGTACCCCGACGCCACCCTGCCGCACGACTGGTACCTGGATCCGAGAGGATCACAGGGCCGACGGCGCCGCAGTCGGCTAGGGCGCACGCGGAGGAGGTGCGGCGCCGGCGGGCGCTCCTGACGCCAGAGCAACGCCGTGACCCCGCCTACGCAACCGACTCGCCTAACTGGGAGAGATGGTTCGCCTTCGAGCACGAGGAGGCAAGGCGACACGGCGTGCGCGAGGTCGACCGCAGCGTGTCGCTGCCCCAGCTCGTCGTCCGCGAGGAGGACCAGCCGGCGGAGGACGCCTACCAGGCGGCCCTTGCGGCGGTCTACTGGGAGAGCGAGGAGGACGAGCGGCGCAGGGCGGAGGCGGTCGAGGAAGAGGAGGCTCGATACGAGGCGACCATGGCGCAGGCCATTGCGCTCTCCGCGGCGGGCGACTGCGTCCTGCCGTCGGTGGCCCCGCCGTCGCATCAAAGCCGTGCCGGAGCCGGAGCTGGAGTCGTCCCCCATCGAGTGCTACTCCTGGACGGGAGTAGTGCGCGAGTGGGTCCGCGCGCCATTGATCTAGATGGAGGCGACGCCAGAGCAGGAGGAGGCGTACCTCGACATGTGGCGCCA
The DNA here is from genome assembly GCF_018294505.1 of Triticum aestivum. NCBI lineage: Eukaryota > Viridiplantae > Streptophyta > Magnoliopsida > Poales > Poaceae > Triticum > Triticum aestivum. The sequence goes on along the minus strand of NC_057798.1, from coordinate 115,861,793 downwards.
GTGACGGCTGGCCGAGGAGCGCCGCGACGACGAGTACCACGAGATGCTTGAGTGCGATCTCGAGGAGGAGTAGCGCGAGGCCAAGGAGGAGGCGCGTCAGGCCGCGGCGGCACAGCTGCCCGCGGCCGACATCCCTGCCGCCTGGAAGACGGTGTTCCCCTGGGCCGGCTCTGCGCCGACACTTATCGACCTCACCGACCCCGAGGACGACGATGCCTAGGGCAGCGTGCCACCTTGTAGTTTAGTTTTTTTAGTTTTATTTAATACTAATGTGGACGCGTGGTCTCTCGCCGGCCTTCGCCGGCTTTAATGTTTTATTAAGTTATTTTTATTTTAAATATACATGCTTTTTTTATCGGCGCCGTTGAAATGGACGGGTTAGCGTTGGACGCATGCGCCGACCCAAACGTGAAAACGGACGTCCGTGTTCACCTGGCCGACCAAAACGGACAAAAAGCAAACAAAATAGCCGTCCGTTTGGGTCGGCCCATTGGATTTGCTCTTATCATCCATTGTACGTGCCCTTACGGGACGAACGGAAGGAGAAGGAGTAGTTGCCCACCGTTTGTGCCTTGTGGTTACAACATGGGCGATATGGAGTGCAAGGAGGAAAGCGATCTATGAGGACATTTTCCAGTCTCCCTACTCCACGAACGGCTTCATCACAAGTTACTTATCAGAACTGCAACAGATCAATAGAAGGTCACCAAGGCCAATTACTACTTCTGTGCCGAGACCAAAACGCTGGCTGCCTCCGGTCCAAGGATGTGCCAAAGTGAGTGTGGATGCAGCGCTGTCGAGAGGAGGCACGTATGGTGCGGTTGCTGCTGTGTGTAGGGACTAAAATGGCATGTTTCTTGGAGCTTCGGTCATTGGGTTCCGGCAAATCAATGATCCTCAAACACTCGAATCCCTGGCCATAAGGGAAGCACTAGCATTGGCGGATGACTTGTACGTTCAAAGTATTCATGTGGCCTCCGATTGCAAGATGGTGGTAGAAGACATACAAAACGGTACTTCAGCTCCATATGGGGCGGTGATTCATGAGATCATAGAACTTTCTGCTAGTTTTCAACTTTGTAAAATAGTTCATGAATTTAGGAGCTCAAACTTTGAGGCTCACAACTTAGCGAAGCATGCTTTATTTCTCGGGAGTGGCTGCCATGCCTGATTAGGTCATCCTGAAGATTTTTCTTTCGTCCCTGTAAACATTGTGACGGGTTAATAAAAAGTTTCGCGAGGTTGTCTAAAAAAAAGTTACCCACCGTTTGTTCCGAGAAAATAAACGCAACAGTTGCCGACTAAAGCATTCTAGTTGCTTTGTGCTGCCGAATGAAACGTAGCCGAGGACCACACGGCGGTCCCGGGTCGTCCAGTGCAGCAGCGTCAAGGCAGCTACCACCGCACGGCCAAAACGTACGTCGTCCGACGGCTCCTTTCCATGCGGCCACTGTATCTTTCTGTCGTCGACGGTACACGCTCGAACAACACATGCCGGCCGGGCGTCTCGTGCCATCGCCTCAGGTCGTGATGACTGCTGCTGCCTGCACTGCACTGCGCCACGCCGATGCACGCGGAACACGCTGCTTCCTCCTCACTCTCTCACGAACGCGGGCGCACACCCGTGGTCTCGATCATGATGCGGCCCGGTATCTGCCGCGGCCGGTTTGCGTCTGGCTCTGCGTCCTGCTTTTGCGCTGATGCGCTCCGATTCCATTTGTCCAGTGAGTTGATACGAGTGGCCGACTGCTTGTGGTTGCGGTTGCTCCGGCCTCGACGCAGGATGCATGCGCCAACTCCAAAGAAAAGGCAACTAGCGCCCGCCTTGCCCGTGTCCCTCAAAGCCACGGCACAAGTGCGGGTGCCTGCCGCACAAGGCCGTGTTCACGGGAGCACCAAGGCCCTGCTGCTCGCCGTGTATGCCGACACAGCCGGGCACACCACAATCGAGTGCAGGTGCAGTGATCTTTTGAGAAACAAGTGGATAATTAGTCTGCTTTTGTCCGTTTGGGTCAACTGTCACCGCGTCCGTGTACGTTTTTTTTTTATTTCGGCCGGTCGGTGAGCCCAAGAGGTGAGCTCAAATCCGGCCGGATCCGCTTCAAATCCAGCCGTCGAATGCGCTGAAATCTGGCGGTCGGGGTTGGACAGCTCAGGGCGTCGAGGAAAGGGGGCGGGCTCGCGGCCGTGCTTGACAGTGCATGCCTGAGAAAAATGGTGGCGGCGGCGTCTATGGATGAGAGGGGAGTGGGGCAGGGGGTGCGGCTGAAGAGGGACGGGGAGATTGAATAGAAAAAGGGTCGCATGTGTCCTCGACGGGCGGGCCAGGAAAGGACATGGACACGCGACACGCGTCGTCCGCGCGTGTCTGTTCGCCCACAAACGCGGTCCAATGTTAGGCCGAAAATGAGTCGAAAGCGGGCCGAAAACGAACAATGATCCATTTGCTCCCGCTCGTGGGTTGGCCGTTTCTGTCTATTTACGCTCAAACGGAGGCGGCGGACCATTTGAGGTTGTACCTTGGAATTGGTCTAATGGCATCTCCACTAGCGCCCCCAGGACGCCCCCCCCAAGTCACTTTTTGGCCGCCGGCAGCAAAAAAAGCTCCCAACCATACCCCCAAGGCCTCGTTTTGCGCCGGATTTGCCCAAAATTAGTGCCGGCGATCTTAGGCGAAACCCAACAACCTGCGACGCAGCTGGGGACGCCGGCACTACCTTTTGCATGCAAATGGCCCACTGATCAGTGTCCCCAACTCACTTTCTCTTCTCCAGGCCCACCCACGTGCGAGCACAGAGCAGACTCCCTCTCTCCTCTCCAGGCCCACGCCCCCTCTCTCCCCGGCGACTTCTACGCTCTCCATACTCCGGGCGGGCGAGGGCGGAGCTCGCCGTGCGTGGCTGGGACGAGCGAGGTCGGGGCGGGCGCTGGCCGGAGCTGGCGAGGCGGGGCCGTGGCCGGAGCTCTCCGTGCGTGGCCGGGACGGGCGTGGCCGGGGCGGTGGATGCCGGGGCGGGCGCTGGCGAGGCGGGACTGTGGGCGCGCGGGAAAGGAGTCGGCAGGGCCAGCTGGTGAGGAGGCCGGACGCTGGGCGGAGCGGGGCGGAGCCAGAGGCAGACGGCGGAGCCGGTGGCCGAGTTGGCGCGGACGGCGGATGTGGAGCCCGGCTCGCGGCGACCCGGCGGACGGGCGAAGCTGGATGCGGATGGAACCGGCCCTGCGGCGGCGGCATGTTCGTCCAGGCCGAGACGGACCTCCATTTCGAGTGGCTCGTCGAGGAGGCGGCAGAACATGACCAGGGCGCGCTCGGACAGCTTGTGGTTGACTGGGGGTGGCCAAAGCTTCCAATCCATGTCACTGAACCAATGCAGATTGCTCCGAAGCAAGATCCCGCGCTCGACGGCCGACTGCCGCGCCTACATGTTGCCCCCAGTGCCGGACGCCTACGCGGGAAACTGCGTCGCGCTCTGCATGGCCTTGCTGAGCGGGTCAGAGCTCGCGGCCGTCAGGGAGGCCATCGCGGAGGCGAAGCGCGAGCCGCTCCACGACCTCGCCCGGTGGCGCACCAAGTTCGCGGTCTCCAGCGGGGTCACCGTGGTTCCCGCGTACGGGCTGGACTTCGGGTTCGGGAGGCCGGCGAGGGCAGGCAGTGGAAGGACATCTCCAAGTTGGCGGCAGCGGCGCCGAACGACGTATCACGTTTGGGGGTGGACACGGCTGGGAAAATTTTCATCCTCAGACCAAAAGTTTCGCCGGCAGCCCCTCAAGGGGCGAAAAAAATGCCTCCTAAGGGCTCAACGGCTGGAGATGCCCTAAGCTCGCGGGTCATTCTTGGGGACGCCAGGGAATCGTCAGCGGTGTGTGCAAAGTGGAATTGTGCGCTGATTCTCCAATGGCGACGGATGGCGATGATGATAAGGTGAGACCCGTATCACACCATCGCAGCAGCCAGCCAGCGAGCCAGCTAGCAAGACCAAAATTGACACGTTGATCTGGTCTGTTCTCGGACCAGGAAACGGCTAAGCCGCCACTCATGATGCCTCCTCCTGATCAATCAAGAATCAACCATCCGGTCAGAATTCCTACAAGGAAGTCGAGCCTTCCCGTACGCACGCACTGCACATGTATACTCTACTCATCAGTGTGAAATAATGCAGAGTACAGTAGTATGTACTATGTATACTATGTGCCACCGACTTTTTGTTTTGTGCTGCGCGCTACTCGGCCTAGCCACAGCTACACATGTGCACATGTGGCTGATCTGCACGTCGCATGTGGAGTGCGTACTGTATTAGCCAGCTAGGCACGGCCCCCACATGATAAGGGGGCTTGGTTATTACGCGGGACGATGACGACGGATCTGATCTGCCAAATGAGAGGCCAGGTAGGTACTAGTAGTGTGATCTCGTTCCACGTCATTCCAGAACCAGCTGCTACGTACGTGCTCGCGCTTATAATAATCAATTGTTTTGAGGTCCTTCGATCGCCTAATATCCTACGTAAGCTGCTCTCAGCTGATTCCTACTCATGCACACGTGCCGCGTGCCCGCTGGCCGTGGCCGGAGATGATGCATCACTTTAGCTTAAACAACAAGCGGCAAGTAATGATTTACATTAATTATTAGTCAGATTACGTCTGTACTCTATATGCATGCACCGTAGTTTGGTAGCATTAGCTACGTGGACCAGATGAGGAGCTCCGTGTTCAACTACTAGGTGGCTGGTCTGTTGATGCCGGAGGCAGGTGACAGACGTTGATGTCAAGCTCACAAATATTGTGCTATCTTTTTAGTTTTGTCATGTCAATTTTTACGTGACTTATTATCATGGAAAAAGAAAAGAAAAACTACAACGTGACGCTAGAAAGGAACTTTCGCTAGATGATATACATGCATGATGCATCACTGCGTCACTTTAGCTTGAACAACAAAGCGACAGATCGTCGACATGATTTTCAATTCAGATCACTACGGGGCTGTTTAGTTTAAGACTAAGTTTGCCTAAAGTTGCCATATCTAAGGTTAGGCAAGTTTGACCAACTTAGGTGGGTGTTTGGTTCAAGTCACACTAGGGTCCCACATCTCATACACTCAAAAAGTGTGGCAAGATTCCCTTAGGCTTGCCAACTTGTGGCTCTCATTTTGAAGAACTAACCTTAACCAAGTGTGGCAAAATTGTATGTCAAAGTGTGGCATGATTAGGTCTAGAACCAAACAGCCCCTACGTCTGAGCCCATGCAACGCCATGTAGCTAGCTACGTGGATGGATCGAAGGCGCCCGGTGCTCAACCACTACATGATCTTCAAGGAAAAGATCGTCCATCACGACACGTATGCATGATGTAGCCATGCTCAGGACAAATAAAACTGATAAAAGTAAGGGCATGTCCAACGGGTAGCCTCGGCGTGCTGCTCCGCAGGTCCACGTAGGCTCGGAGCTAGGCTCGGACAAAAAGCTATAGCCCTGCAGGTGGTGGTGTAGCCTGCAGAAGAGCCGGCCTCTTCAAGTGTAAAAGATGAGAGAAAGGAGAAAAGTGGAAGGAATGCTGATGCATGTGAGAAGGGAAGTAGACAGAAGAAGGAGAGCGCCAGCGAAAAGGGGATGCCTGATGGGGTCCACAAGGTGCAGCCATGGTTGGCTAGTAAATTTGAGAAACAATGGTCTCGCTACTTTTTGGTTAAATAAATAGCTGAGGCATCACGAAGGAGATGCCTCCATTGCTCATGCCCTAAGAGCGAACATAACAAAACCAGTTGTTAATTTTTGTTGCCGGAAACTCCATCCATCAACTTTCTTGTGATTTGCAGCTACCTAGCGCTATCGTAATCACACACACACCACTGGGTCATGGATAGGTCACGCACCAAAAGCTTCGCTTCGCTAGAGAGTTCTACAAATTTGCGGCGCGGGGGTGCATGGAACCCCACCAGTTTCCAGGACTTGCTAGCACCAGCGCTCTTTTTCTTTTGGCATACTACTTCATGGTCTGTATGCACGTGCAATGCATGTTTTAACATTATAGGGTGATGGATTCAAGTCCTAATGCTCGCATTATTTTTAAATTTATTTTAGAATTTCTGATGATGCGTTTTCAGTGAAAGGAGACGTTCCCGTCGACGACGAGACGCCTACGGCGACTTCATAAATCTCAAGATGATATGCCGGTTCAGTCTCTTAAAGGTGCTCATAGGATAGGGTGTGCGTGTGTGCGTTTATAATGGTGGCGGGTACATGAATCATATTATAAAGAATATTGGAATTAATACACGCAATCCCCACAATTTGTTAACAAAGAATCCCGCAACAAAATGTTAATAAAGAAAATAATTCAAAAAAATGGAATTTGATTTTACTTTATGTTTCTCTTCCAAAACAATTTTTTTTGGCGCAACACTTCTTTGACCTCAAGCTGCAACATGGCCCAAGAAGAATCAATATGGGCACGTCTTCTGAGAAGGATCATGCGATCGTTCTAGAACATGGTGGATGTAGCAACCATGCACTGTTCGCTCGGATCCCATTGTTTTAGCAGTTGGATTTAGGACATAAATGGTTAGGATTGATGGCCAGCTCCCAAACAAACCGGTACACTATATAGTAGTATAGATAAGCATAGGGTTAAAGGAGACAAAAACTCTAGCAAAAGAGTGATCGCCATAATAACCGTCAATATAAAGATTTTGACCCAAAGTGACACTCGACCAGAGTTGCGGCTCTCGATCGTCATATTTTATGGAGCTCACTCGATAAACGAGCTCACAACCTTCATATTTAGAGGTTGAGAAGGGACAATATGGAGCTCACGCCAAATCCTGCCATCAACGCGGGAGAGAAGTTTCAGCTTCTTCCTCTTTGTAACGCATGTGGAATTTGAAACATCCCGGCCTCCCAAACACAGCGGCGACGGACAAAGAACCATTAGCCATGCCCGCGCCCTTGGACTCCTATGGTGGCCCGTCGGACGGTCGTCAGGTGGCATCATCTTCGGACTCGCGTGTTAGCATGCTGGGAGGAGCCGTGTGAGTAGGCGGAAAGCGACCAATCAGGCCACTGCAGTGTTTCTCACCAGGAGATAAACGCCTTTGCCTGCCCGCCGCCTCCCCACCTACCTCCTTCATGGCGCATGTGGTGGCCTATAAAAGTCCGGCGTCCTTCAATCTCTCGCCTAAATCCTTTGTCAAACGCCTCCCATTTCCCATGTCTCATGCCTCCATTTTCACTCGCTTCCTCGTCACCGGGGGAGCAACCCTTCGTCTTAAAACTTGGGATGAGAAGAGGAGGAGCTTCCGAATCCTTTGGCCCCCTTTTGGAACCAAATGGGCGTGGCCATGGAGGAGGTTGCGCAGATGGAGCAGCATATTTTCCCCTCTGTGCCCGCCATCGTGGACGAACATTTGTCCTGGGATGACGCCGCTAAGGCGCATTTCTAAGCCATCCATTCTACGTTGGCGGTGGTTGTGGCGGCTGAATCAAAATCGAACTGATATGGAATCATATGTGTTCGGGATTTTCAATTTTGGGGAAGAACTATTGTAGTCAATAACAAGTGGGGTGCACATGTATGAAAAGTATGGAGGTTGCCTTCTGTGCGCATCTGTGTTTGCGCAAAGCCGTCGCGGGCTCCATATCCATATGGCGGATGACGATCGCTTATACGGCGAACGGCGAAACTACTAGAGTTGCTCTAACAACAGATATGTTTCTTAAGATAACATTTGACGATCTTAAGAAGGCAAGCTGCCTATAGTAGCAAGCATTTGATGACAAATGAACACATGTGTTGGATACTACAACATTTGCATTCATACGGGGTGAAAAAGGAAAGAAAGAGAAAACCTTTTTCCAAAACAACTGACTAATCGAGCGACTAATATCAGCCGAGCCGCTTGTTTTGCCAGCCTCTCACCTCCACACACACCCCACTTCCTTCTCTCTTGCCTCATGAATGTATCCCCTGTTTTGTTCTCTTCTCGAGCATCCCCTCACCCTACTCCCCTCTACCTCCTTCTAGACGCCCCATCGTCCGCCCTAGATGTCCCCGTGGAAGTTTGGCCCCCTAGATGTTCCAACAAAAGCTTGGCGCCATCGACGTGGTGACTCCATGGTGCAGCTCGAGCTCACGCTAGTGAGCTCCGACGAGGCACCGTGACTACAAGGGCATTGGTTCGGTGTCGCTTGATCCAATACCGACGGGGCTACGACGATGTCGGTGCTCCAATACGAACAAACACCATGTCGCGATGACTCGGGGGGGGGGGGGGGCTGCTTCGAATGTCCTGCCCATGCTGTAGACCGCGCACATCCCACTTCTCTTTCTCTCTGATTTTGCTACGACCAATGATGAGCGGTTGCACACACAAATGTTTGCTGCATGGGTGTTTTTGAAAACGCAGCAACATTTCGTTCTTCATGTTTTCGACACGGTGCAACGAAAAATGCTTATTTTCATAGGAAATAAGTAAGTCTATTTCGGCTATAGGAAAAAGAAGTTGAACACAATAAGGAACCCCACCACCGGCCATGGATAGGGGAAAGGGAGACACCCGAAATCGGAACTGACCACCCTGTCACGACGGGAACACGGGTGGACGCCGGCGACCCACCTGGGCGCTCCAGATCGGCACGAGGCCGCCGGACACGTCACGACCCCATCCGCCGCTCGGCCCCCGAACCCCAACCACCGTCGCGCGCCCCTCGCCACCCACCACGCGTCCCCCCCGCGCCCAAACGATCCAGCCCAGCCTGCTTCCTCCTTCTTCCTCCCTCCTCCGGCGGCTTTAAATACCAGCCGGGCCAGCCAAATTACGACGGAACCTTTTCCGATACCGCCCGCGCGAAACCAAAAGCCAGCCCGAGAAAAGAATCCCGACCTCCCCGTCGCGGAATCCGCCCGCTCGCCCCCGCGCGCGGCTGCGCATCTTCTTCTTCTTCTTCTTCTTCTTCCCCCGAGTTTCCCGTGCGCTATTCTCTTCTTTCTTCCCTGCCCACCCCCCGGACCTGGGGAACAAGAAGCAGCGGCGGAGACGGGGCAGGAGGAGCCGGCGGGGGAAGATAAGGAGGAGCTTCGTTGTTCGTCTCCCCGTCGATTCGTTTCCGGATTAGCCACCTCCCGCCGGAGCCAGCCATTGATTTGACCCAAAGCTCGCGTATTTCCCCGGAATCTCTCTCTCTGACGGAAGAGCAGCAGGCGGCGGGATGGGGTACCAGGTGGTGGCGGCGCAGCTGGCGCGTCTGAGCGGCGCGCTGGGCACCTCGGACCACGCCTCCGTGGTCTCCATCACCCTCTTCGTCGCGCTGCTCTGCGCCTGCATCGTCCTCGGCCACCTGCTCGAGGAGAACCGCTGGCTCAACGAGTCCATCACCGCCCTCATCATCGTAAGCTCCCATCAATCCCTCCTCTCTCTTTCTTAATTTCGGTGCAATGTTTCTGCCGGCGCCGTCGCTAATGCTCGTTCCCCTTCCTCTTCATCCTGGACGGACGGACGGACGAACAGGGGCTGTGCACCGGCGTGGTGATCCTGATGACCACCAAGGGGAAGAGCTCGCACGTGCTCGTCTTCAGCGAGGACCTCTTCTTCATCTACCTCCTGCCTCCCATCATCTTCAACGCCGGGTAAGCGTACCAAGGATTCATTCCTCTGAGCTCACTGAACTTTTCCGTCGAATCTCGATCGATTCTCGCGTGTGTTTCGATCTCGTCTCTTCCCGTTCACGGCCCAGCCTAGCTGGCCATGGTATCAGAAATGGCCTGTGCATGTGGTGTGCGTTCTTTATTCAACGAATTTATGTTCTTTACTTAATTATATACTCCTACCAAACATGGATGTTTCTACCGTCCCTCTGCTGGATCTGCCAGCAGCAGCAGCTGGAGCTGTACATTATTATTTTATCTTTTCTTAGGATCCAGCAGCTGCTGATTGGCAATATTGACTGTTGTTCCATCCTGGAACAATAATAAATAAATAATCTGCAGTTCTTACTGGTGTTATTTTCATAGGATTTGTCTTTTTACTGCGACTAGGACCACCAATTTGTTCATGGCATTTAATACTTGTCTGTACTACTGGGTGCCAGTAATCCTGTCCCATTAACCAATTGACTGTCTCTGGAAGCATCTGCCCCATGATCTCTTCTGATTGTTACGAATTTGAATGTTCTCAGTTCCTCATAACTATTCCTCATCAGTTTCCAGGTGAAGAAGAAGCAGTTCTTCAGGAATTTCATGACAATCACACTATTTGGTGCAGTTGGGACGATGATGTCGTTCTTCACAATATCTCTTGGTATGCCACTTTCATCCTCCACAAAATTTGCTCGCTATTTTCTTCGCGAGAATTTTTAGGCGGAGTAGATGAATAGATGTTTGTTCTGCGGGGTTATCTCGGACTTCTCTGACGACGTCGATCACTACATTTCAGCTGCCATTGCGATATTCAGCAGGATGAACATTGGGACACTGGATGTATCAGATTTTCTTGGTAAGCCGTCATTGCATTTCCACATGACCTGCACCCTGCAGTTGAAGCTATTAGCATGTGAACCTCATCTTTTTCTGATGCATCCCATATGCAGCAATTGGAGCCATCTTTTCCGCGACAGATTCCGTCTGCACTCTACAGGTTTGTTGACAAAATTTTCTCATGATTCTCCTTTTTTTCAGAGTAATTGCCATGATTATTATCTGTATTAGCAGCTCATGTAAAACCATGACTGAATCCACTGTTTACCCATATTTTTTCTGGAAAACAGGTTCTCAATCAGGACGAGACGCCCTTTTTGTACAGTCTAGTCTTCGGGGAAGGTGTTGTGAACGACGCCACATCGGTCGTGCTTTTCAACGCGCTCCAGAACTTCGATCCTAACCAGATCGACGCGATCGTCATTCTGAAGTTCTTGGGGAACTTCTGCTACTTATTCGTGTCAAGCACCTTCCTTGGAGTGTTTGTAAGTTTATTCTGGAGTCTCACCTTTGCACTCCTTTGCTTAACGAAATGATCGTCGGCCACACGGATTTAACATTTCTTCCACAATTGGCAGACTGGATTGCTTAGTGCATACGTCATCAAGAAGTTATACATAGGAAGGTTTGTTCAACCCTTGAGTTCTTTCTTAGTATTAAGCATCGATTTCGTGCGCGATACTAACTTGGTGTGTTGCTCAACTTATTTCAGGCATTCTACTGACCGTGAGGTTGCACTTGTGATGCTCATGGCCTACCTCTCATATATGCTAGCTGAGGTGTGCTTCTGGTTGGATACAACATAGAAACTTACACTACCAGTAGTAGTCTGAATCTAAGAACTCACCCCTGTTTATCTGATCTTTGCAGCTGCTAGATTTGAGTGGTATCCTCACTGTATTCTTCTGTGGTATTGTGATGTCACATTACACCTGGCATAACGTGACAGAGAGCTCAAGAGTTACAACAAAGTAATCCTAGTTCTTAGTCTGTGTTATTTCAACATAAGTAATCTTCTGTTCAGTCAAAAACTGCCCGCTAATTTTTTGCCCTTTTTCTTCTGTTTAGGCATGCGTTTGCAACCTTGTCCTTCATCGCCGAGACTTTTCTCTTCCTTTATGTTGGGATGGATGCACTGGATATCGAGAAGTGGAAATTTGCTAGTGACAGGTCAGAGATTTGTACTTGTCACCTCTAAACTGCATTGCCTAATCTTCATTTATGGCCTTTTCTCCCCCCCAAAGATTCAGTCCTAAGTCTTTCTTCTTGCAGCCCCGGCAAATCCATTGGAATAAGCTCAATTTTACTCGGATTGGTTCTGGTTGGAAGAGCTGCTTTCGTCTTCCCGCTCTCGTTCTTATCCAACCTGACAAAGAAGACGGAGCTCGAGAAAATAAGCTGGAGGCAGCAAGTGAGTTATTTGTTGCATTAGACTATTTGGCAGTTGGATCAAGTTAACATCTGCTAACTGAATTTCTTTTGATAGATCGTAATATGGTGGGCTGGGCTGATGAGAGGAGCTGTGTCGATCGCCCTTGCTTACAATAAGGTTGGTTCTAAACCCTTTCCCAAATTCGCATATTAACTCTACAAATGTCTAGTTTCTTCTCTGCAAGCTTAACTCTTTGCCTTGGAATTGCAGTTTACAAGATCTGGTCACACACAGCTGCACGGCAACGCGATAATGATCACCAGCACCATCACTGTCGTTCTGTTTAGCACTATGGTGAGCCATCTCATGTTCAATCCCTATCCAATGCAGTGTACCAGCTTATCATCTGAGGTCATTCTGAACGTGTCGACTGTTCTGAAACCATCTGACATCATGTATGTATCATGTTTACCAGCTGTTTGGCATTTTGACAAAGCCTCTGATCCGGTTCCTGCTGCCCGCGTCGAGCAATGGCGCTGCCTCAGACCCCGCATCACCGAAGTCCCTGCACTCTCCTCTCCTCACAAGCCAGCTAGGCTCGGACCTGGAGGCGCCTCTCCCCATCGTGAGGCCTTCCAGCCTCCGGATGCTCATCACCAAGCCGACCCACACCATCCACTACTACTGGCGCAAGTTCGACGACGCGCTGATGCGCCCGATGTTCGGAGGGCGCGGGTTTGTGCCCTACTCCCCAGGATCACCCACCGATCCGAACGTACTCGTGGAATGAACGTCGTGAAGAAACAACGGAGAAGCCATTACAGCTTCAGGAGACACTCTGAACTGTAACAGCAAGAGAAGGAAGCGAAGTCTCCGGTAATATTATAGCGTTTGGCTGACTCGGAAGGCCGAAGAAGGCGGCCCTCCGACGATGGTTCAGATGAACGGTTGGTTGCGGCACCGACAGGAAGATGAACCCTAGTAACGGTGATGCGAGTATCATCATCGCCTTATCGGTTACGACAAAGCCTGTACAGTTTTGTATGTAGATTAACAAGCCAATTGTATCCTATGGGATCTCCGCTGACAGGCAGGCGTCTGGCCTCCTGCGTCTACCATCACTTCATAATCTCCTAATGGATTGGTGTGTATCCTGCCAAGTTGTGCCAGATGAGTGATGATCTTGTGGTCTGGTTGCTACAAAGAACTCATCTCAGACAAGTTATATCTATCTATCTTGAATTTGCCTCTTGTATGTCGACTGCTGTTGTTATGATGCCGAAAATTTGTTATAATCTGTCAAAATATAAATCTACTTTTGTGAGGAGCTCGATATCTGTCCGTGTCAGCCTGCTGTTGCAGCATAATGAGGCCCATTTAACGCTACTTTTTAGCAACATACTGCTAGGAGCAGCCAACTCGAGCAAGATTTAATGTACTGTAGTACGATTGCAAGATTTATTGCCTCCTTTCCCTCTTGAGCTCGGTGGTTTTTGTCCGTTGCCCAGAGTAGCATGTTTCAGATCCAGTTGCCATACCGGGAAAGCCCAAGAGTTTGGCTGGTTAGGCCAGTGCTGTGAGCATTCGGAAGAGACAGCATTATAAATGTGGATATGGTTACTGCTTGCATGTCCATGCTTTCTCAGACAATGGGATGGTGACACTACCCTCACCGGGAGGCTAATCATTCCTCGTCACGAATTCATGGACGGGTGGCCGGTTGCTGCTAGTGCAAGTAGAGTAGAGTCTCTCTCAAAATAGGAAAACGAGAGATCACCTTCTAGGTAGCAGCTCCGAAATGGCTACCTCGTTTTTTGAGAAAAAGAAAATCCGTCCAAAACATCCTACATTAGTGAACAGATGTAGTAATTAATAATGGTATCATGTACTCCCTCTGTTTCTAAATATTTGTCTTTATAAAGATTTCATCAAGTGACTAGATACGGAGCAAAATGAGTGAATTTACACTGTAAAATATGTCTATATACATCCGTATGTGGTAGTCTATTTGAAGTCTCTAAAAAGACAAATATTTAAGAACGGAGGAGTACATCGGACTGAAGATAATGCAATACTCCCATGTCCCACAATGTAAAATGTTCTGTCATTTTACATTGTGGGACCGTATGAACAACAAAGGTTGTCGGTAAGACCAACAGTTTACATCGTGGTCATTCGAAATGGTCCGTCATAGCTTTATCTTTTGCATCTCGACGTTTCTCTATGCCTTTAGTAGAGAAGAAAAAGGTAAAATTGGACCAATATTAACGGTTTTCATGTTATGGACCCCGATAGGTGACAAGTATACATCGTTGGATACACTCTGACCAGGACACCTCTCTTGCAACATCGGTCGCCAAACCGTAATACACTTCGACCATGATACTTCCCTTGAAGCATAGGTTTTGCCGAACCTGTGGACCAAAACAAACTTGACACCACTTCTCTGTCATACAACAAAGACACGGATGGAGCCATGAGGATTGTATTACTCTTGTGTGACAACGCCTCCAACGGAAGAGGTAACAAAAATCAACAATACACGGCCCTAAAATGAAAGAAACTTAATCCTCGCACCGCGCGATGTCTGGAAAGGATGGCGGAGATGATGAGGACACGAGAAGAGATCACAATCTGGATGCTGGATGGTTAGGAGGGTGGATGTGTCTACTAGCCCACCAGAAATTAAACACCATGTTTTTTGACACAAGCATGCATGTCTCATAAAGTAAGCTACTCTTTTAGCATGAGGTAACGAGATGTTTGTGATGACTTTGTCAATATCGAGATCTGTTGACCCAGTCTCTCAAAAGTGCTCATACGGATAGGCTGCACATGCATGCGTTCACAGGGAAGAATATATGTGCGTGTATGTGAACGTTTGCCTCCCTCTTCTCTTCCTTAAAAGACATTTTTTCTGCAAAGGAAACTAATTTTATCTCCTAAGAAAAAAAGGAAAATGTCCAAAAAAGAAAAAAGAAAAGGAAAATGGCCTTATCTTTCTTTACATGAAAATGGGCTTATCTTTTCCCTCCAAAAAAGAAAGAAATAAGAAATAAGAAATGGTCTTATCTTACTGAACCTTAGTAGGAGTACTATATTTGACCAGGTAAGACATCAGAGGAAAATGCCATAAACAACTTTCTCCTACCAGAATCTCCCAGTTTGTCCTGACAGAGATGCTGGAGTAGTGTATTAGTACCAGCACAATTTCCCTGCCAACTGGGCACAGCACAATTTTGTAGCGCATTCTTGTTCCTTCCCTCACTGCTCCACATCCTTGTCCCTGTCTGCACGCATATCACCACCAAGCCGCTACCCAAAGGCAGCACCACCATCTCCCACCCACATCCGTCCATACCATATTGATGCCGCCGCTACAGAGAATTGCAGCCCGTTGACATCCCAGCGGCACCTTTTTTGCGCCGGTCGGGGAAATCCGTCAGTTTCTTGGCAGGATTCGGTGGGGGGTTGGGCGGATTTGGGTGCCGGGGCGCGGGCGGAGAAGGCGATGTCTTTCAGGAGCATGGTCCGGGAGATGAAGGGCGAGGTGGACGCCATCGCCCGGCGCCGGCCGCTGCCGCCGTCGGCGCGCGGCGTCCGGCGGGTGGCGGCGGTGGCCTCGGTGGCGCTGCCGGAGGAGGCCGCGCGGCAGGGGTGGTGCTGGGCGGAGCTGCCGCCGGAGCTCCTGCGGGAGGTGCTGGCGCGGGTCGAGGCGTCGGAGCCCCGGTGGCCGCGCCGCCGCGACGTGGTGGCGTGCGCCGGTGTCTGCCGGACCTGGAGGGGCGTCGTCAGGGAGATCGTCCGCGTTCCCGAGGTGTCCGGGCGGCTCACCTTCCCCATCTCTCTCAAGCAGGTAGCCGCTCCTGGCAGCTCCGAATCCCTCTCTCGTTCGCTCGCTCCCCGGTCACCATCCATGTTGCTGTTCATTCAGCTGCTACTCCATGGTGGCCTAGTGTTCATATTAAGTCTTGATTAGTCACCAAAGTTTTTCTCTGTTGATGATGTTATCGATGATCTACTAGTAATTCAAGAGCAATTAGTTGATGCAACGTCTATTTTTGGCAAACTTCAATTATGGCGATTGTGTTCAGTTTTTCTTTCTTTAGAATTGTGTGAGTGCCTTTTGATGTCCACCATTTCACGCAACGTAGCGACCCTTCTTTTTCCCTGATTGGAAGGTGTCAAAGAAAGGTATGTGTGAAAGGAGTACTACTGTCATGTTTGTTTTATTTTCTATTTTTTATTTAATCCTAAAAAGTAGTAGTTGAGACCGAGAAATACATCCGTATTGAGAAGAAACTTGGAAAGTCAGATTAGTAAATAATGACTGGTTGTTTGGTTTAGTATATAGTATGAAATGCCCAATGTCAACTGTTATTCAGTTCGAGCGGTCATTGTCAAACGGGTTTAATAGGAAAGCTATGTTGTCAGATGTAGTTGACCATCCTTTTTAGAACAGTGATGTCCAATTCAAGTTTTATAGACCATGTGGCTTTGTTGCTAGATTTGTTTGCTTTGAACTTACTTATACCTCTCTAACACTTAGCCTGGACCAAGAGATGCTCCCATCAAATGTTTCATTCGGAGGCACCGGGCTACTCAGACATATTTCCTCTACATTGGACTGACTGATGGTATGCGTTTCTCATTGGGTATATATGCAGTCTGGATTTTACTTATTTTGTTCATGAACATTGTTTCTTTTTCTTTGTGCAGCACTAGCTGATTCTGGGAAGTTCCTACTTGCTGCACGCAAATACCATAGGCCTACATGCACCGAATATCTAATTTCACTTGACAAGACTGATATGTCGAAGGGGAGTCAGACCTGCGTTGGCAAGTTAAGGTGATCCTTTGACATTTATATCTGAAAATTACGAGTTTCCCTAGTTCCTTCAGCGACATACATAAGATCAAAACAACATGTTGAAGCAGAGAAACCTATTTAGTAACATTTCCTCTTTTCTGAACAGATCGAATTTCTTGAGAACGAAGTTTACTGTCTATGATGCGCATCCACCTCATGCTGGACCTGTGGTTCCAAAGAGATGGCCTGCTGGCGACTACCCAGTTATACAAATTAATTATGAAGTGAATGTTTTGGGATCTAGGTATGCCATCTTATGTGGTAACCCTTCCATTACGTAAATTATATGCACGCACATATTTTTGTATATTTTCTGGAGACCATATACCATTATTTGCATACAAATCCATTTACTGACCAAAAATGTTGAGAACATCGTAACCCCTGACCATAACTACTATCTGCAGTGCTGATAACAACCTTACCTTTTATAAACTTTAAATTAATTTCCATTTATGAAAACCAGCAGTTCCGACAATGTTATCCAAATGCATTATATTTTTTTATGAAGAGGAATAACAATGTTATTTAAGTGCACTATAATTTCTGAAAATCAGCAGATCCAAAACCACAGTGGAATAATGATGTTTTCTGGATTACCATAGGAGGGAGGGCTGCTTTAGTGTGATTTCACCTGAAATATACAAAATCTTGCAAAATCAGGTTTAGACTTCATGTCTTGGTAGTGGGTAAGCAAAGCTATATGTTTATTTATAATTCAACAGAAAAAAAATTATCATGTAGGAAGCACCACTAACTAATTTGATCATGTATAAGTAGTGTAATTATGTCACGTATGAAGCAGCACTAACTAATTTTATCATTGTAGTAGTGTAATTACTTCATGTATGAAGCACCACTAACTATTTTTTTTTCCGATCAGCAGGGGCCTCGCCCCCAGTTCCATTTCAAAGAAATGAAACCACATGACACTAACTAATTATATCACGTTACTAGTGTAAATTTCTTTGTGTAAGAAGTCTCACCAAGACACTGACTATGTTGCGGCGTATTTGCTTGTTGTAGGGGCCCAAGAAGGATGAACTGTATCATGGATTCTATCCCTGTATCAGCAATTGAACAAGGAGGCACAGCTCCAACGCAGACCGCGTTTCCTTTCTTCAATCCCAAATCATCTCGAATGGATAGCTCAATTACCCCATTATCCAGTCAAGTGGAAAGTAAGCTGGTGCTTAAGAACAAGTCCCCCAGGTGGCACGAACATCTGCGGTGCTGGTGCCTCAACTTCCACGGACGGGTGACGGTTGCCTCAGTGAAAAACTTTCAGCTGGTGGCTTCAGATGAGAGTGCTCCAGCTAACGAGGAGAACGACGACACCACCCTCCAGTTTGGTAAGATTGGGAAGGACTTGTTCACACTCGACTACCGTTACCCGGTATCGGCGTTTCAGGCGTTTGCGATCTGTCTCAGCAGCTTCGACACCAAATTAGCACGCGAATGAAGAGGTGCGTCTCTTAGTTTCTTGTTTGTGTCATGTTTACTGACATGCCAATCAAACGAACAATTTGATGATGAATCATATGTTAATGGTACATCTGGAAGTTGGTCACACGCTTATCCGAGTTGCTTCGAACTTCTGGAGACCTTCAGACACAAGAAGAGTTAGCTTCAATCCAGCATTTTCGCTGGGTGTTAAGGATATCCGACCTGCAGATTGTGTCACCTACCTGACAAATACATTATATTAAACCTGACTTTGAAGCATCATTTTACCTGCAGGTGTCGAACAACCAATAGAGTGTAGAAGGGAGTTGCTGGCATAATCCAGAATTTGATGCTCGATATGAGAAGCAGGAGGAGGATAGGTTGCTGTAGAGCTTGATATCCTGTTAAATGATATCATAATGTAAATATCAGTCTCGCTGGGTGTGGTTAAATTTGTTCCTGATAAAGTCACTTTCTTTACTCCAGTTGTATGTGTATTGGAAATACCCAGGTGGAAGCATGATTTTCTACCTGGTTCGTCGCAGATGAAAAAACAAGTTATTTTTGTGTTTCGTGTTTGCGGTTACCCAGCAACCTCATTGAGTTGTCGATTATAGAAATATTTGTAATGTTTTATGGCTATCTGGAATCAGTTTTTAACAGCAAGGTAAGAGAATTATGTCAAACTGCGATGCAATTCGGTTCACTGTAAATTCTGTGGCGGTAATTACAATTTTGAATGATATGGATGCCAGGAAAACAGGGAACTGAATTAACACGACACATGACAATTCCAACATCAGTTGAAAATTTTGCATTTGTATTTGCAGTGATCTACTATATCTTCTTAGTTATTATGAAAAAAGTCTCATCTTGAGACAGTATAACCATAATACAGCAGCCTCATCAAATGAAGAAAAATATGAAATTCATATACACTTGAACTCTCGATCCCAAAAAAATAACCGGATCGGATCATAGTATTTCATATCTCATCTCATATCATCTGGGCTGATGGATGATTAAAAACGTGTCAAACTGGCTGCGGCAGGTCGTCGTAGCTGGAGACGGCGGCGGCCGTCTCGTCGTCCTCGTCCCACTCGCCGCAGACGACGGTGCGCACGAACTCCATGAATGGCGACCAGTGCTCCGGCGAGAAGAACTCGGCCCCCATCCGCCTGTAGGTGAAGAAGGTCGGCTTCATCCGCTCCGCGGTGACGATGTTGCTCTTGATCCGCGAGAAGCTGCTGGTGTGCGTCATCACCAGCGACGCGTTCTCGCCGGCGATACGCGCGCCGTGCCGCCGGCACGCGTTCTTGATCTGCACCAGCAGCTTGTCCGGGCTGGACCCCGTGTTCCGCTGCTGCTTGTTCATGCACACGTCCATGCCGGGCACCACCATGGTGCACCCGTGCTGCGCGAACACCTTGGCCACCGGGCTGTACCCGTTCTTCTTGTTGCTCTTGTAGAACCCCGCCACCGCCTCCGCCGGCCGCGACTGCGCGCCGTGCCACCAGTGCATGAACGGCACCTTGGCCGACAGCTCCACCGGCTTGCTGCCGAACACGCGGCTCGCCATGCCGAGCACGCGGTCGCCGTGGCTGAGGAGCTTCCCGGCGTACCAGGAGAGGAAGAAGTCGCCGTAGGGGCTGTCCCACGAGCCGTGGTCGCGGAAGAACTCGCTCGAGTCCGGCGACTCGTTGTACCCCGGCGCGTCGTGCGGGCCGGCGAGGCCCCACAGCGGGTTGCCCAGCGCCTCCGCGTGCTGCCTCAGCTGCGCCAGCATGTACTTGTCGTAGCACTGGAACTCGCCCACGCCGATGAACTGGGTCACGTCGCTCCCCGGCGGGTACGACGGGTACCGGAGCTCGCCGTTCGGCCCCAGCCCCACCGTCACGTCCTGAGCACCATCGGTCGACCCTAGTTTAATCATCAAAATGCATGACGAAATGGAGGCATTGGCATGGCATCTTTAGTTACGACGCACCGTGATGGTGGACTCGAAGAGGTCGTCGAAGGCGTCGACGAAGCTGCGGAAGAAGGCCTCGTAGCGCTGGAGGGGGGACATGCCGGCGAGCACGGGGAGCTCGTCGACAGCGAAGGAGAGGCAGTCCTCGTGGCGCCCGCCGGCGCCGTCGGTGAAGAGGATGTCGCGGTCCTTGGCGGCGGCGGCGCCGACCCAGGACGGGAGCTTGGGGACGCTGCCGCCCGGCGAGCCGTGGATGCGGAGGGAGACGCGGAGGCTGAGGCCCTCGTCGCGGGCCATGTCGGCCACGGCGCGGTACCCGGCCCACGAGAACTTGTCCGGCGACTCCGGCTGCACCACGGACCAGAACACCTGCAGCTCCACGCCGTCCACGCCCAGCAGCTTCACGGCGCGCATCCCGGCCTCGATGCCCCTGGCGCTGTTCACCGTCGCGCCGTCCGTCACCGAGTTGATCGGCAGGCCCACGAACAGCCGCACCGCGCCCACGTCCTCCACCTGACACCATGCACGCAGCGTTCGGACCGTCAGATCAATTCGCGCCTTAATTAATTGAAGCCCATTCTGCAATTAAGCACCACCACCCACCACCTCGCGGCTGTTCTTGCTGCCGCCTTGGCCGACGGCGCCGGCGGCCTGGCCGGAGAAGCGGCCGGGCCCGGCGACGCTCAGGACGTCCCTCGCGCTGCCGCCACGCCGCGGCCGACCGAACTCCACCCTCCTGGGTGCAGCGTGACCGGCTCGTCCTCCTCGGAGGCGCCTCGCCGCCGGCGACGCTGCCGCCGCGGCGTATTGCGTTTGCAGGGCATCCATGGATGGCAATCAATCCCGGTTGGGGAACTCGATCGGGGACGCTTTCCTTCGGCGTGTTGAGCCAGCATCCGTGGATCGGCGGGGAGTATTTATGGGGATTGCTGGCGGGAAAGGGCAAAGAAAAGGGGTGGACAGAACTTGGAGACTATGTTTAACTTCAGGAAATCTAGGGCAATGGGGTGCTAATATTAGTGCCCCTAATCCATAACATTTACCATCGAAAGAGTCTCAAAGGAACATGAACGTCCAGTTTCGCACCGACGAGAAACAGAGGAATGCACAAAAATTTATATAGTACTCCTTCTTTCGGAAATATTTGTTGAAGAAATGGATGTATTGAGACGTATTTTAGTTCTAGATACATCCAGCTTTATTCATTTATTTGATAAATATTTCCGGACGAACGGAGTCTAATACATTACTAGAGATATTTTTGGGGACCCGATATACACCTAACGTCATATTTTAGGGTATCTGACAACAGATTTTTAGGGTAAGGTACTTCCGACTGAATGCATGGTAATTACTCGCTACGTCATGGCAATTTTTCTCACAATTTTCCACACTATATGGCAATATTACAAAACAGTAAAACGTAGCGAGCTATACCTCTCCATAACGATTAGACACTCTCACTCGTCCGATTCAGACATGCACAGCCTGGATCACCTGTGTCATCCATCCCTGCCCCATTTTTACGGCGAGACAACTACCAAACGTAACCTGGGCCGCTACTCTGAAGAACGACTTCGGCGATTTTCTGTGAACTAGGCCGACACACTGTGGGCCAGGGTAACTACGTTCGCGAACGCAGCCCAGCGCCGTGGCCTCCTAACCCCCTCCTGTTTTTCTCCATCGACGACGTCTCCTCCTCTCCCCTCGCCGTGGTGGAAGACTCCTCTCTCCCCTTCGCCAAGGATGATCCTTACGGTTCCGCCTGCACCTGCTTGCTGCAGCATTGGACGGTGGAGAGAAGATCATCGACAAGGGAGGTAACCGGAATAATCTAGGTGTGAGATTGAGTTTAAGATAGGCAATCTTTCTCCGCTCTGTTCTCAACTCCATGAATCTCCTCCTGAAGTCCACTCCCAGATCTCACAACCACAATTCTCGATCTCTCAACTTGCTTATATTTATGATTTGGTAACAAGTTGCCCTGGTGATTGCTTAAGTTTCCTTGATTTTGTTTGCTTTTGTTTCTACACTCTTAGGTTATGAAGGTTACAATTACGTACAGATCTTAACAAAAGGACTTGTCTTTTGGGGATGCAGAGAATGAAGTTATATTGGTCTTTCTTAATTAATTAAACAACAGCTCTGGAGGGTTAGCACTCAGGGTGGACGACACGGTCCGGTCCGGCGGTCCGGCTCGTGGCCCGCTCGGCTCTATCCTGGCCCGCTGAAAAAATCGGCCGGTGAGAGCTCAGGAATCCAGCCCGACAAAACTTCGGTCCGGTCCGGACTTTAACCGAGCCGACCGAAGAACGTGGCGGGGGCATGGCGAGAGCGTGGCCGGGGCATGGCGAGAGCGTGGTGGGCGTGTGGCAGGGGCGTGCCGGGGTCGTGGCGGGGTCGTGGCGGGGGCGTGGCAGGGTCGTGGCGAGGGTGTGGCGGGGGTGTGGCGGCCCAGGCACGGCGGGGGCTGAAGAAACTGTCGCCGTTCATGTCCGCCGCCGCGGGGGCCGTCGTCCGCGCGGCCACTGGACTCGCTGGCCCCGGGAAATATGTCCACTAGATGCGCCCCACTCGGATCTATCGTATGCACCAACGAACACGACGTGGGAGGTCCTGCATCGCCGCATCGGGCATCGTCTTTTTCATCTCCGTCCACCGGCCGTCGTGCCAAATTCGTCGCCGATGAGCTCGCTCTGGTGATCTTCTTGGCTCCTCTGTCTCCCTCTGGAACTTCCAAAGCTGCCTGACATCTCCACGACGAGCCCCGCTGCCTCCAGCGCCCTCCCCGCGTCGCCATGCTCCGGCGCGTGCTCTGGTGGTGAACTCTGGCCGGTCCAAACGAGCCGCTCGGTCCGGCTCGGGCTTCGTCCCTGCCGGTCCGGTCCCTGGAAATAGGACCGTGACCCTGCTCGGTCCCGTCCGGTCCGGACCGCCGACGGCCGGTCCAAAGGACGGCTCGGTCAGGGACCAGACCGGCCTGGACCATGTCCACCCTGAGTTAGCACACAGATTGAGACCACCGAGTTATGGTGAAGTTGGTGTCTACTTTCTGTTGGTACTGTAAGGGAGATCGATCACCCGTAAATCTGCAATTTTTTGGCATTTGAGAGATGGTGTCGGCTGCGAGCTCATGCAGATTTTGCTTCTATCACACACAGTTAAAACTTAACTGCTCACAAATGTTCAGCTGATGCAGATGATGCACGGGTATTATACTAAATATGTTAACATCATAAACTGAACTATTGATTCGGTAACTCTACTTTTGGTTTAATGGATCGACAGAGAATTAATGCAATAGACATCTAAAGTTGAAACTTGGAGATCGTCTTATATCCTCATGTTCACCTGAAAAGAAAATTTATGCGTCTTAGATGAAGTAATTGGTATGAAGAATGTATTTCATACCCAAATGAGTTAACATGCTTCTCATTCTTGTCCGTATGAAGACCATGCATGGCTAGGATACTTCGGACCAAACATATGAGTTGGGGTTGGGATGTACTACTATGGATGGCTATATTTTTTAGAGTAGATCAGTGAACTAAATAAGATGTGGGATAAGTGGCATGACCAAATGCCAGTGACAATATACGACTCTTTACCACTTGGATACTGCCAGCATATCACAATGAGCAAGGAGGAAACAACACTTGGATGTTCCTTGCAATATTGCTTTACCATGCGAAGGTACATTCCAGCCCAACCAATTACTGTTATCTGAAATTGTGCTGGGAGCAGCAAGCTAAAGATTTGCAAACATATATATGCAAACATATTTAAATCAACTATATGGACCGCTTCATGCAAATTTAACCTATGTATGCATTGTGACTATATAGACCGGATCATTTAAATTAAGATAAGTCTACCACCAAAATTAACAGGTGCGGCAACGCGCGCCATCATGGTCTAGTTCACTTTAGAACATGGCAAATCCTACACTCAAGCACGCCAATTTTATTTGTTTTCGCATGACAAATCTAAGCGTTCCATGAAAAACTTTACAAATTTGAAGTCATGTTTTTAACATTTTCACAAATACACAAGATGTGTATCATTTTATTGATAGGTAGAATAGCAAAAAGGTACAATTGGGTAGATACAAAGACTTGTACGTCACAGGACAAGGATGCATCCACAAACGAGCAGAAGAGAGAAAAAGGTTGGGGTGCTTAGCCCCAAAGCCACACTAGGCATCTATGGTACTCTCTCTTATTCGCGCACGAACACGTCACCGTGTACCCTCGACGCCGGGGGTGATACACCGCAGCTCACGTCGAAGGAGACCCGTCCGGAAGCGCGGTACGCAAGCAATCTGGCGGGTGCTTTTCAGGACCCGAAACCCCAAGCGCCCGGGAGGGATCCCGTCTGGACGCGCGGCGGCTATGGGCTGCCCTAGGTCGATTCGCTCGCCCCTAGAGCCTCGAGGATCGCTTCCCTTCAACACGAAGAACGAACGAAGAACAAGAGAGAAAGAACAAGGGAGAGATGTGAAAACTAGGATAAAAAGTAGTATATTGATTTGTCGATTGTGTGTTGTTCAATCGGCCATCACCTCTCATCTATTTATGAGGCGGATGGACTTCCTGTACAAGAAAAGGACTAAAAAGTCCATCCAAAACGTCAAAAACCCTAATCTAACTCGGACAGGAATCTTTGGCAATTTTCCGGATCAACTCGGTCTCACCGATTGGTTTGCTTCGGTCCCACCGAGTGAACGTGGCCAACTCTCTGTAAATTTCTGTAATTTCTCGGATCAACTCGGTCTCACCGAGTCAACCAACTCGGTCCGCCCGAAATGACTCTGCAGCTTCTGTTTCTGTCCTTGTTTTGCCTCCACAGGTTGCATACGACCTCGGATTAAGACGATTTTTATCAAAATCGACCGTTTTGACGAGACGAAGACAACTTATGTAGAAAGTTTTTCCATTTGAGGTCGTCTTGGGGGCTTAATCCTCCAAACTGTACTCTGAATATAAGATCTTAGTACTTTGAGCATAGTTTCGGCCATCGAGATGAAATTGGACGGCGATGGCCCAAACTTCAAAGATGTTCATATCAACAATACAGAACTCTCTCATGTAGATCTTCTCCATTTGATGTCATTTTAAATAAGGTCTTGACCGTGCCAAAATCTGATGTCAACACATGCCCCCCTGTTTTTCGGCAAACTTGTGAGCCGAAAAATAACTTGCACAATGCTTTTTCTAAGGACGATGTCAACACTCCATCGACCATTTATTTTTCTCAAGATGATAATTATGTATCGGCTATGTTTATGCTTAGGGCGATAATTTTATACCGGCCATTGATTTTAACTTCTGGTTCACATCATACCTTGTAACCGATTACCACCAATCGGCTTTAAAGAGATGGGAATGAAGCCGTTCCTTGTAGCACTAAGGAAATCAAACTCCGGGAGGTCACGCCCTGTTAAGCAAGTAACATCGGGATGATTCCAATCCACCGAGGCATCGGCCAAAGCAACACAAGCCGAATTATCTGCGTGAATGATTTCTACCTCATCATCGATCCATTGTATTAAAAATTGATACATGGTAGATTGCACACATTGGTTAGCATGAACCCAATCACGACCTAATATAAAATTATAGTTACCTTGCACCTCGGCGATGAAGAATGTGGTGGCCAAAGTTTTGCTTCCCACGGTGAGTTCCATGCACATCACACATTTGGCCTCTGTCTTTTCTTTACCCTCGAATCCATTAAGTACCATATTGGTCTTCATCAATGCATCATCATCTAATCCCAACTTTTTGAAGACCGAGTAGGGCATAAGATTTACCACAGCACCACCATCAACGAGCATCCTAGCAACCGGTGATCTGTTAATATGACCTTTGAGGTACAATGGCTTCAAGTGTTTCACCGGTTCTCTTGGCTTCTCGAAGATAGCATTCTTAGGACCAAAATCCAGCTTGGCTACCTCCCCTTCTTCACGTGTAGCACGAAACTCGGCAGGTAAGTAATATACCATATTAATATCCATACCTTCCTGAACCGGCATAGATTCATAATCCACCATCTCATCTTCATCTCCCAATGTGTATATTGGGCTTAAAGTTTCCTCAATTGAAGGGGATGTTTCAGGTGGCGTGGACGATGTAATAGGGGTCGCATCATCCTCTTTCGGTGGTGAAGGTATTGCTGCAGCTAATGTAGAAGCATTTGTGTTTTGTTTTTGTTTAGGCCTCCACACTTGTTTTGTGAGTGCCATGGGCCAAATTTTACTGAAAAATTCGTCCCTTTGCCTCTCCTCGTTATGCTCTACCTTCTCGTGGTTCCTCGTGCGTTGTAATCTCCTTTTCATGGTCTTAGTTAAACCGGGAGGACACCACTTAGGTTGAGTATATTTGGGATCCCTTGGTTTGGTCTTGCTTGTGCTCGCCTCATGATCATTAACCATTGAATCCTGCTAAACAATAACAATATCACCATTAGAAGTAGCCAGATTACCAACAACCGGCTTTTCGATCTCCTTTTGCTTGTCACATTCTGCAATTTCCGCATTAGGTGACTTAACACGCCACACTTTTTTGTTGGCCTTACTTGGAGAAATTTTTGTTGACCGATTAGCACCATAGCTCAAACGGCCTTGTGTGGGATAATAAAGCCTCTCGCGAGCAGGCCTTCTAGGTGCTGCCCGCCCCATATGAAAAGCATAAGGAGCCATTGGGGGCTGCCCCCATCCTCCACTAAAGCCTCTCATGTAATATGGCGCATAGC
The DNA here is from genome assembly GCF_018294505.1 of Triticum aestivum. Lineage (NCBI taxonomy): Eukaryota > Viridiplantae > Streptophyta > Magnoliopsida > Poales > Poaceae > Triticum > Triticum aestivum. Next base: position 115,834,924 of record NC_057798.1, on the reverse strand, counting down.
AGGGTTGTGACATCCATGGTGTCGGTGCCCATGACCCATATGGCTTTGCATAGCGTGGAAACTCTTGCTCCAGAGGCAATCTTGAACGCTTTGAATATGATGGCCGATTAGAGCTAGAACCGGCCGCTTGACTTGCATATTTGGATAGCAACATATCAAAAGTTGGCTTGATTTTCTTGTACTTAGTTTCATTCTTTTTCCACTTGCCAACTTCTGAATTCTTAGGCTTGATCAATTTAACATGAGTATCCTCTTGCACTTGTGGTTGCCCCCCGAGTGTAGCATTTTTTATAGTGATCTTCAACACTTCCTTGCCACCGGGTTGCTTCTCAAGCACAATCTTTCTTCCCAAGACCTTGTCGCCCTCCTTGCTATTCCTGGGTTCACCAATAACAACATTATCTTTATTAGCGGATTCGGCTATGTTAGGCCGAATTAATATTTTCTTCCCTTCCAAGTCCATGGTGTTTATCGGGAAGGGTTGTTTATCAACTTGCATCTCAGCAAAATTCAATCGTCCGTCATTAATGGCCGATTGTATCTGTCGTCGAAAAACATTGCAATCATTAGTAGCATGAGAAAATGAATTATGGTACTTGCAATAAGCACGCCGTTTCAGCTCGTCAAACGGCGGTATGGTGTGTGATATTCTAATCATCTTATCTTGCAAGAGAGCATCAAATATTTTATCACACTTAGATATATCAAAAGTAAACTTCATCTCCTCATCACGATTCTTGCGAATCGGCTTAAGAGCATTGCATGTATAGGGTTTGGCCTTTGAGGACCAAACAAACTCAGTAGTATAGACATCAACCTCATCGTCCGAATTATCATCATTGTATTCAACCATATGCATTCTAGGACGATCGGTTGTAGACTTATGAACCTCTTTACTTCGACTCTCTTGAGCCAACGCCTTTTGCAAGACTGGGTTAATATTCAAAAACTCATAACTTTCTATCCTCTCTTTAATGTGAGTTTTTAAACCATTAAGAACAAGATCCGCCAAGTCTCTCTCTGTTATCACTAAGCTATAACATTGGTTCTTTATATCTCTAAATCTCTTGACGTAATCGGTGACCGATTCATCATGTTTCTGCCTAACCGATGTAAGATGTGACAACTTTAGCTCATTATCGCCGCTATAAAAGTGATCATGAAACTTTTGGTCTAATTGCGACCATAAGAGAATTGAGCCATGTAGTAAAGCAGCAAACCATAAAAATGCGGTACCAGTTAAAGACAAGGGAAATAAACGCACTTTCAACTCTTCTATGGAACCTGCTTCACCCAACTGTGCTAGATACTGACTCACATGCTCCCAAGTTGTTTTCGTACCCTCACCACTAAATTTAACAAAATTAGGAACCTTATAACCTTGAGGGTAAGAAATTGCATCGAAGTGTTCAGGATAAGGCTTTTGATACACATGACTCTTTACTTTTGGCTCGTTTCCGAAAGTTTCTAAAAACATCTTATGCAAATCCTCCCTTAATTTAGCTAAAATTGGATCCGAGGTAGATGAAGATGTTTGTGGCAATGACATAGGAGCAACCTGAGTACTAGATATTGGTGCAACTTGTGGGATAGGCGCTGAACCATAATTCGGCGGAAGACCAAACATACTTGCGCCTATGGGTGGTGTGACAAAATGATTCGGCGTTGACGCCGAATTGGGCACACTCATAATAGGATTAGGGTATGTAGGTGTAGTCACAAGCTGGTTGGTTTGACTAGGGTAAAAATTCAACAGCATACTATATTGTTGTTGTATAGGAGGTGCCGATGAAATAGGTAAAGTTGGACTAGCGTTTTCAGATACACCAACAGTACCACTAGATGACGGAGGCATATTTTTCTGAGCATGAGCACTAGCCACAAAAGAATTGTATGCCATCACATTACCCTTGCTAACAAGACTTTCAATCACATCCACTTGATCTGGAGAAAAAACTTTACTCACAGTGATTACATCTTGTTCGTCGATGAGGGGAGGAAAATTGACGTTTCCAACCGGAGTGATGTTGCCTTGACGGTCCTTCTTAAAACTTGAAAGAAACGCTTCCAAATCCTCCTCCTCGCGCTTCTTCTTGAGCGCCTCAAAAGCCTCTTCACGCTGCTTCTTGCGCGCTTCGTAGGCTTGGCGATGTTCATCCGATAGTTCATCAAGACCGGGCTTAATGATGTTATCGGCGTTAACTTCTGAGGGCTTGGGGAGATTAGACATGGTTGATGATGATTCTTGATCTTTCTTTCCCATCGGAGTCGCCAAAAAGTGTGTTCGCACACGAACACGTCATCGTGTACCCTAGACGCCGGGGGTGATACACCGCAGCTCACGTCAAAGGAGACCCGTCCGGAAGGGCGGTACGCAAGCAATTCGGTGGGTGCTTTTCAGGACCCGAAACCCCAAGCGCCCGGGAGGGACCCCGTCTGGACGCGCGACAGCTATGGGCTGCCCTAGGTCGATTTGCTCGCCCCTAGAGCCTCGAGGATCGCTGCCCTTCAACACGAAGAACGAACGAAGAACAAGAGAGAAAGAACAAGGGAGAGATGTGAAAACTAGGATAAAAAGTAGTATATTGATTTGTTAATTGTGTGTTGTTCAATCGGCCGTCACCTCTCATCTATTTATGAGGCGGTTGGACTTCCCGTACAAGAAAAGGACTAAAAAGTCCATCCAAAACGTCAAAAACCCTAATCTAACTCGGACAGGAATCTTTGGCAATTTTCCGGATCAACTCGGTCTCACCGATTGGTTTGCTTCGGTCCCATCGAGTGAACGTGGCCAACTCTCTGTAAATTTCTGTAATTTTTCGGATCAACTCGGTCTCACCGAGTCAACCAACTCGGTCCGTCCGAAATGACTCTACAGCTTCTGTTTCTGTCCTTGTTTTGCCTGCACAGGTTGCATACGACCTCGGATTAAGACGGGTTTTATCAAAATCGACCGTTTCGACGAGACGAAGACAACTTATGTAGAAAGTTTTTCCATTTGAGGTCGTCTTGGGGGCTTAATCCTCCAAACTGTACTCTGAATATAAGATCTTAGTACTTTGAGCATAGTTTCGGCCATCGAGATGAAATTGGACGGCGATGGCCCAAACTTCAAAGATGTTCATATCAACAATACGGAACTCTCTCATGTAGATCTTCTCCATTTGATGTCATTTTAAATAAGGTCTTGACCGTGCCAAAATCTGGTGTCAACACCTCTGTAAACTAATATAAGAGCGTTTAGATCAATATTTTAGTGATCTAAACACTTTTATATTAGTTTACGGAGGGAGTAGATTGTAGGGGGTGATCGCCGCCAGTCCCTTTGAGCCCATGTCTTCGCCTCATCAAGGATAGTTTGGATCAAGTGATCCGTGGAGTGTCGGACATTGTCGAACACACATGAGTTTTGGTGTTTCCAAATGTTCCACACGACGAGGATGCCGTGGGAGGCGATACCTTTACGCAACGACGGTGGAGAGGCAATCATGGCAGAGATCCACCAATTGAAGAACTTATAATTAGCCGAGTGGATGCTCGTCGTAAGCCTACAAGCGGCAAGCACGCTGTGCCAGACCATGCGAGAAAATGGGCAGTCAACTAGGGGTGACCAGTGTTCTCCAAGCCTTGATCGCGACACAGACGGGGTCGTGCGGCAGCCCATGACGAGTGCGGTGTTCAGCTGTCCAGCTACGGTCTTGGATCACGGGCACAATGACGATCTTGGCGAGAAGGAGAGCCTAACTATTCCAATTCATCTTAGCGTGTGGTGAGGAAATGAAGCCTTGGAATAGGGTGTAATAGCATGAGCATGCCGAATATTGCTCAGAGGTTGTCCATCGCCAACGAATGGTATGACGCACTCATCTCCAAAGATCGATGTATTGCACCATCGCTAGGGGCCCAAGAGCCCCTTAGATGTCTTGCGTCTAGGAGGGATGGAGGCCAGCGGCCAAGGAGCAAAGCTTGCGCCTCCACTTGGGCACCATGCACTAGTAAAAGACAGGATTTTGATCCAGACCAGATAAGCCCAGTAGTCTCGGTTCAGTCATGAACCGGGACCCATGAGGGCATTGGTCCCAGTTCGTGAGGCCAGAGTTTCGACCGGGCCACTTGAGGGCATTGGTCCCGGTTCGTTTGGCCCCTTTGGTCTCGGTTGGTGGGACGAACCGGGACCAATGGGCCTCACTCCTGGTCCACCACCATTAGTCCCGGTTGGTGACTTGAACCTAGACCAAAGGTTGCCCTTTAGTCCCGGTTCCAGCCACTAACCGGGACCAATGAGATGCCTATATATACCCCTCGCCCCCGAGTAAAGCAGTGGAGTGCTCTGTTTTTTTGGCCGGCGAGGGAAGAGCTTTGTGGTGCTCTAGCTCACCTCCTATGCACATGAAGTGTTCGGTGAAATGCCCGAGCCACACTTAAGCTTTATCCTCTCAAAACTCCTTGTCCAAAATCCATTTTCCTTGAGATTTGTCTAGGTTTGGTGGTCCATCCTGTCCTGTCCCTGTCCTCACCGCCGTTGATTGCCCGCGCCGATCTCGTTGCCTGCACCACCGTGGTGAGCCTTTTGATCTTATCTTCTTTCTAAAAGAAAAAAGTTCTTACTTTGTATGATTTAGATAGATACTTGTGTAATTTTCTTACTTATTATTGTTTTGTTATTATATAGTGCGATGGTTTTGGTATCCGCCCCCGCCAGCCCTCGTCCTGTCTATGATTCAGATGTGGTATATATATTTTCTTTTATAACTATTAGTTTCATTTAGTGTTTATGACAATTATGCCGAGGAACGTGGCATAGATTTTTTTATCTAGGAGGTATGTGAACTGGAAATTCTAACTGACCCTATTGTCGAGAAGTTAAATTTAGTTGAAGAAGAAAACAATTACTTGAAGGAAAAATTGAAAAAAAATTAAGGAGGAGAAGATGATATTGGAGTTGCATGTTGCGGATGTCGTCGATGATCACAAGATCAAGATGGATGCAATGCGCTTGAAGATTAGAAAGATTAGACAATATGCCATTCATACTGAGGCTTGGCATCATTATGACATTGGATCAATTGTTACCTTGGCATTTGTTTTCGCATTGAAATGTTTTACATAGTTTTAATGTATGGTTTAATTAGATGCTCTGGAGAGCTATATGTTGTTCAATGAGAACTATGTATGTACTTTGGGTTTAATGTGTTGATGAACTTCTATTAATTTGGTCACTTATCTATTCATGATGTACGCAGAGATGAACCGACAATGGATGTACGGTAACAGACGCATCTCCGAGTACATTAAGGGCGTGAATGATTTTCTCGCAGTGGTTGAGGCAAACAAACAGAATGGTTTTATGTGTTGTCCATGCCCTATCTATGAGAATATGAAGTCTTACTCTAACCAGAAAACTCTTCACACCCACCTTCTTTATAAGGTCTCATGTCACACTATAATGTTTGGACCAAGCACGGAGAAGGAGGGGTTATGATGGAAGACAACAAAGAAGAAGAAGATGATGAAAACTATGTGCCCCCTGAATACGATGATGCTGCAATGGGGGAAGCTGAAGATGCTGCAACGGGGGAAGCTGAAGATCAAGAGGAACCAAATGATGTACCCGATGATGATCTTCACCGGGTCATTGTTGATGCAAAGAGACAGTGCAAAAGTGAAAATGAGAAGCTGAAGTTTGATTGCATGTTAGAGGATCACAAAAACGGGTTGTACCCCAATTGCGAAGATGGCAACCCAAAACTCGGTACCATACTGGAACTGGTACAGTGAAAGGCAGAGAATGGTGTGCCTGACAAAGTATTTGAGAAGCTACTGAAAATATTGAAGAAGAAGCTTCCAAAGGATAATGAATTGCCCGATAGTACGTATGTAGCAAAGAAGGTTGTATGCCCTATAGGATTGGAGGTGCAGAAGATACATGCATGCCCTAATGACTGCATCCTCTACCGTGGTGCGTACGAGGTTTTGAACGCATGCCCGGTATGCGGTGCATTGCGGTATAAGATCAGACGAGATGACCCTAGTGAAGTTGACGGCGAGCGCCCCAGGAAGAGGGTTCCTGCCAAGGTGATGTGGTATGCTCCTATAATACCACGGTTAAAACGCCTGTTCAGAAACAAAGAGCATGCCAAGTTGATGCGATGGCACAGAGAGGACCGTAAGAAAAATGGGAAGTTGAGAGCACCCGATGATGGGTCGCAGTGGAGAAAAATCGAGAGAAACTACTAGGAGGATTTTGCAGGTGATGCAAGGAACGTATGGTTTGGTTTAAGCGCGAATGACATTAATCCTTTTGGGGAGCAGAGCAGCAATCACAACACCTGGCCCATGACTCTATGTATCTATAACCTTCCTCCTTGGTTGTGCATGAAGCGGAAGTTCATTATGATGCCAGTTCTCATCCAAGGTCCTAAGCAACCCGGCAACGACATTGATGTGTACCTAAGGCCATTAGTTGAAGAACTTTTACAGCTATGGATTGGAATTGGTGTACATGTGTGGAATGAGCACAAACAGGAGGAATTTGACCTGCATGCGTTGCTATTTGTAACCATCAATGATTGGCATGCTCTCAGTAACCTTTTAGGACAGACAAACAAGGGATACCACGCATGCACGCACTGTATAGATGACACTAAAAGTATATACCTGGACAAATGCAGGAAGAATGTGTATCTGGGGCATCGTCGATTTCTTCCGGCCAACCATCAATGTCAAAAGAAAGGCAAGCATTTCAAAGGCGAGGCAGATCACAGGAAGAAGCTCGCCATGCGTACCGTTGATCACGTACTTGCTATGGTCAATGATTTAAAAGTAATCTTCGGAAAGGGTCCTGGCGGACTATCTGTTCCAAATGACGCTGAGGGACGCGCACCCATGTGGAAGAAGAAATCTATATTTTGGGACATACCCTACTGGAAATACCTAGAGGTCCGCTCTTCAATCGACGTGATGCACGTGACGAAGAACCTTTGCGTGAACCTGCTAGGCTTCTTGGGCATGTATGGGAAGACAAAAGATACACCGGAGGCACGAGAGGACCTGCAACATTTGCACGAAAAAGACGGCATGCCTCCAAAGCAGTATGAAGGTCCTGCTAGCTACGCTCTTACCAAAGAAGAGAAGGAAATCTTCTTTGAATGCCTGCTCAGTATGAAGGTCCCGTCTGACTACTCATCGAATATAAAGGGAATAACAAATATGGTAGAGAAAAAGTTCTAGAACATAAAGCCTCATGAGTGCCACATGATTATGACGCAACTGCTTCTGGTTGCATTGAGGGGGCTTCTACCGGAAAATGTTCGATTAGCCATTGTGAAGTTATGTTCATTCCTCAATGCAACCTCTCAGAAGGCGATCGATCCAGAAATCCTACCAAGGTTAAGGAGTGATGTGGCGCAATGTCTTGTCACTTTCGAGCTGGTGTTCCCACCATCCTTCTTCAATATCATGACGCACGTCCTAGTTCATCTAGTCGACGAGATTGTCATTCTGGGCCCTGTATTTCTACACAATATGTTCCCCTTTGAGAGGTTCATGGGAGTCCTAAAGAAATATGTCCGTAACCGCACTAGGCCAGAAGAAAGCATCTCCATGGGCCATCAAATAGAGGATGTCATTGGGTTTTGTGTTGACTTCATTCCCGACCTTAAGAAGAGAGGTCTCCCTCAATCGCGGTATGAGGGGAGACTGAGTGGAAAAGGCACAGTAGGAGGGGACTCAATAATATGTAGGGACGGGCATTCTTGGTCTCAAGCACACTATGCAGTTCTATAGAATTCTACCTTGGTGACCCCGTATGTCAATGAACACAAGAACGTTCTGCGCTCCAAACAGCCGGACCAGTGTGATGACTGGATTACATGTGAACACATCAGGACTTTCGGCAGTTGGTTGCAAACACGTCTCAGGGGTGACAACACTGTTTCTGATGAGCTGTACTCGTTGGCGAGGGAACCATCTAACACTATAATGACTTACAAAGGGTACGAGATAAATGGGAATACATTTTACACGATCACCCAAGATCAAAAGAGCACCAACCAAAACAGTGGTGTCCGTTTTGATGCAGCAACCTGTCACGCCCAATATGCGATACTATCCTAAAGAGACTCGAATGTCCCACCAAGGATAGAACCGCATATTGAAACGATTGTGCAAGGTGGATATCATTACATCAACATTACATAATAGATGGGGATACATACAAGAGGCATACAATGCCACACGAATACAACATCACAATACATAAGAGCATCATCCGACTACGGATGAAACACAAACAGAAACTCAAACGACATCCACCCTGCTAGCCCAGGCTGCCGACCTGGAACCTATCCCCCTGATCGAAGAAGAAGCAGAAGAAGAACTCCAAAACAAGCAAGCATCGCTCTCGCGTCACGATCATCGCATAACCTGTACCTGCAACTGTTGTTGTAGTAATCTGTGAGCCACGAGGACTCAGCAATCCCATTACCATGGGTATCAAGACTAGCAAAGCTTAAAGGGAAAGGAAGGGGTAAAGTGGTGAGGTTGCAGCAGCGGCTAAGCAAATATGGTGGCTAACATACGCAAATAAGAGCGAGAAGAGAGCAAACAGAACGGTCGTGAAGCTAGCAATGATCAAGAAGTGATCCTGAACTCCTACTTACGTCAAACATAACCCAAAGACCGTGTTCACTTCCCGGACTCCACCGAGAAGAGACCATCACGGCTACACACACGGTTGATGCGTTTTAATTCGGATCTGGTGTCAAGTTATCTACAACCGGACATTAACAAATTCCCATCTGCCACATAACCGCGGGCACGGCTTTCAAAAGTTTAAACCCTGCAGGGGTGTCCCAACTGAGCCCATGATAAACTCTCGCGATCAACGAAGGATATACCTTCTCCCAGGAAGACCCGATCAGACTCGGAATCCTGGTTTACAAGACATTTCGACAATGGTAAAACAAGACCAGCAAAGCCGCCCGATGCGCCGACAATCCCGATAGGAGCTGCACATATCTCGTTCTCAGGGCAACACCGGATGAGCAGTCCGTACAACTAAAACCAGACCTCAAGTTTCCCTGAGGGGGCGCTGCAAAGGGCTCTGGTTCAGACCAGCACTTAGAGAAGCACTGGCCCGGGGGGGGGGGGCTAAAATAATGATGACCCTCGGGCTCCGGAAACCCAAGGGAAAAAGGGCTAGGTGAGGCAAATGGTAAAACCAAGGTTGGGCCTTGCTGGAGGAGTTTTATTCAAAGCAAACTGTCAAGGGGGTCCCATAAATCACCCAACCGCGCAAGGAACGCAAAATGCGGGAACATAACACCGGTATGACGGAAACTAGGGCGGCAAGAGTGGAACAAAACACCAGGCATAAGGCCGAGTCTTCCACCCTTTACCAAGTATATAGATGCATTAATAATATAAGAGATATTGTGATATCCTAGCAAAATCCCGTCCACCATGGAGCAATCTTCAACTTCACCTACAACTAGCAACGCTATAAGAGGGGCTGAGCAAAAGCGGTAACATAGCCAAACAACAGTTTGCTAGGAAGGGTGAAAAGGTTAGAGGCTGACATGGCAATTTGGGAAGGCTTGAAGAACAAGTGATAGGTAGTGCAACATAGTGATAGAATGAAGCAACTAGCATAGCAATGATAGTAATGAGATCCAGGGTAGCGGTCATCTTGCCTGAAATCCCGCAAGGAAGAAGAACGAGTCCATGAAGAAGACGAACGGGAGTAGTCGAACGAATCCTCACAACTCCGGAACAAAACCGAAGGCAACCTGGAAAGAAGCAAACAACATGGTAAACACACAAGCATAATCATGACATGATGCACAAACAAATATGATGCATGACCGGTTTAAAGAGGCATGGCATGGCAAAGTGCAACAAACAATACTACAAATTAAATGGAGCTCAATATGCAACGAGTTGCATATTGACAAAACACCACATGGACATATTTAGTTTAATCTCATTTAAGCTACCAAACAATATTAAATGTTGTTAAACATGGCAAGAGGTGAGGCATAATAAAACTACCTATCTAAGCAAGTTTAAATGAGGCCGGAACCACAAAACAACAATTCCGAAAAATCCCCATGTGCATAAAATGAATTTGGTACTGTTCTTCCCTAAACCATTATTTAGAGTTGTTAAACATGCAAAGTAAAGTGCACCATGTTAAGCTAGGCATTTTTCCACCCCATTTACATATAAAGAACATTTAATTCCGAGCTACGATTATTTAGTTATGAAATAAATCATTTTAACATGGCATTTATACAAATTAATGCAAACAGCAATTTAAACATATTTAACATGGATGAAAGTGGCAAATGATTAATCTACACAAAATTCTAAGCATTTTACATGTTTACAGCATTTTAATATGATGCACGGTTGAGGAGTTATTATATGCATGAACAACAGGGGTTTTTTCTGCAATTCTGTAAATCCTGGGATAATTAGCAAATTCGCAGACAAGTAAAAGAACATCTACAGGCTGAAACTGGCTGGGCCAACAGGAGCAGGGGCGCTGGAGGAGCTCACTCTTGGGCCAGGGCCCAGGCTGATGGAGAGGCCGAGCGAGGTCGGATCTGGCTTGGGTTGGGCCTTAGAGGCTTGGCTGGAGGCGAACGAGGCCTCATGGTCCATGCGACGAAGGGATGAGGAGCGCGTGTGTGCCCGCACGCACGCACGTGAGGGAGGCGGTCAACGCGCCTAGGACGAACGGGCGAGGCAGGGATCGAGCGCGCTGCTCAATCCGGCAAGGACAACCGAAGGGGCGCCGGATCCAGGCGACGGCAGGAGGTGAACGGCGGCAGGAGGGACTTGGCAACGGCGAGGCAAGCGAAGGCGGCGCCGCCAGGTAGGATCTGAGCAGAGGCGAGGGACTTGGCGCTTGAGACGGACAGGAGGGCGCCGTCCTCGTCAGGAACCGTTGAAGATGACGGCGACAGGGACTGCGGCCGCCGCGCCGCCCCTCCGCGACGAGCTCCACCGCCCAAACTGCGCCTTCGCCTGCCGCAGTCCCTGTCGCCGTCGTCTTCAACGGTTCCTGACGAGGACGGCACCCTCCTGTCCGTCTCAAGCGCCAAGTCCCTCGCCTCTGCTCAGATCCTACCCGGCGTCGCCGCCTTTGCTTGCCTCGCCGTCGCCAAGTCCCTCCTGCCACCGTTCACCTCCTGCCGTCGCCCGGATCCGGCGCCCCTTCGGCCGTCCTCGCCGGATTGAGCAGCGCGCTCGATCCCTGCCTCGCACGTTCGTCCTAGGCGCATTGACCGCCTCCCTCACGTGCGTGCGTGCGGGCACACGCGCGCTCCTCATCCCTTCAACGCATGGACCATGAGGCCTCGTTCGCCTCCAGCCAAGCCTCTAAGGCCCAACCCAAGCCAGATCCGGCCTCGCTCGGCCTCTCCATCAGCCTGGGCCCTGGCCCAAGGGTGAGCTCCTCCAGCTTCCCTGCTCCTGTTGGCCCAGCCAGTTTCGGCCTGTAGATGTTTTTTTACTTGTCTGCGAATTTGCTAATTATCCCAGGATTTACAGAATTGCAGAAAAACCCCCTGTTGTTCATGCATATAATAACTCCTCAACCGTGCATCATATTAAAATGCTGTAAACATGTAAAATGCTTAGAATTTTGTGTAGATTAATAATTTGCCACTTTCATCCATGTTAAATATGTTTAAATTGCTGTTTGCATTAATTTGTATAAATGCCATGTTAAAATGATTTATTTCATAACTAAATAACCATAGCTCGGAATTAAATGTTCTTTATATGTAAATGGGGTGGAAAAATGCCTAGCTTAACATGGTGCACTTTACTTTGCATGTTTAACAACTCTAAATAATGGTTTAGGGCAGAACAGTACCAAATTCATTTTATGCACATGGGGATTTTTCGGAATTGTTGTTTTGTGGTTCCGGCCTCATTTAAACTTGCTTAGATAGGTAGTTTTATTATGCCTCACCTCTTGCCATGTTTAACAGCATTTAATATTGTTTGGTAGCTTAAATGAGATTAAACTAAATATGTCCATGTGGTGTTTTGTCAATATGCAACTCGTTGCATATTGAGCTCCATTTAATTTGTAGTATTGTTTGTTGCACTTTGCCGTGCCACGCCTCTTTAAACCGGTCATGCATCATATTTGTTTGTGCATCATGCCATGATTATGCTTGTGTGTTTACCATGTTGTCTGCTTCTTTTCGGGTTGCCTTCGGTTTCGTTCTGGAGTTGTGAGGATTCGTTCGACTACTCTCGTTCGTCTTCTTCATGGGCTCGTTCTTCGTCCTTGCGGGATTTCAGGCAAGATGACCGCTACCCTGGATCTCACTACTATCATTGCTATGCTAGTTGCTTCGTTCTATCGCTATGTTGCGCTACCTATCACTTGTTCTTCAAGCCTTCCCAAATTGCCATGTCAGCCTCTAACCTTTTCACCCTTCCTAGCAAACCGTTGTTTGGCTATGTTACCGCTTTTGCTCAGCCCCTCTTATAGCATTGCTAGTTGCAGGTGAAGTAAAAGATTGCTCCATGGTGGACATGATTTTGTTGGGATATCACAATATCTCTTATATTATTAATGCATCTATATACTTGGTAAAGGGTGGAAGACTCGGCCTTATGCCTGGTGTTTGGTTCCACTCTTGCCGCCCTAGTTTCCGTCATACCGGTGTTATGTTCCCAGATTTTGCGTTCCTTACGCGGTTGGGTGATTTATGGGACCCCCTTGACAGTTCTCTTTGAATAAAACTCCTCCAGCAAGGCCCAACCTTGGTTTTACCATTTGCCTAACCTAGCCCTTTTTCCCTTGGGTTTCCGGAGCCCGAGGGTCATCTTTATTTTAGCCCCCCCGGGCCAGTGCTTCTCTAAGTGCTCGTCCGAACCAGAGCCCTTTGCAGCGCCCCCTCAGGGAAACTTGAGGTCTGGTTTTAGTTGTACGGACTGCTCATCCGGTGTTGCCATGAGAACGAGATATGTGCAGCTCCTACCGGGATTGTCGGCACATCGGGCGGCTTTGCTGGTCTTGTTTTACCATTGTCGAAATGTCTTGTAAACCGGGATTCCGAGTCTGATCGGGTCTTCCTGGGAGAAGGTATATCCTTCGTTGATCGCGAGAGCTTATCATGGGCTCAGTTGGGACACCCCTGCAGGGTTTAAACTTTCGAAAGCCGTGCCCGCGGTTATGTGGCAGATGGGAATTTGTTAATGTCCGGTTGTAGATAACTTGACACCAGATCCGAATTAAAACGCATCAACCGTGTGTGTAGCCGTGATGGTCTCTTCTCGGCGGAGTCCGGGAAGTGAACACGGTCTTTGGATTATGTTTGACGTAAGTAGGAGTTCAGGATCACTTCTTGATCATTGCTAGCTTCACGACCATTCCGTTTGCTCTCTTCTCGCTCTTATTTGCGTATGTTAGCCACCATATTTGCTTAGCCGCTGCTGCAACCTCACCACTTTACCCCTTCCTTTCCCTTTAAGCTTTGCTAGTCTTGATACCCATGGTAATGGGATTGCTGAGTCCTCGTGGCTCACAGATTACTACAACAACAGTTGCAGGTACAGGTTATGCGATGATCATGACGCGAGAGCGATGCTTGCTTGTTTTGGAGTTCTTCTTCTGCTTCTTCTTTGATCAGGGGGATAGGTTCCAGGTCGGCAGCCTGGGCTAGCAGGGTGGATGTCGTTTGAGTTTCTGTTTGTGTTTCATCCGTAGTCGGATGATGCTCTTATGTATTGTGATGTTGTATTCGTGTGGCATTGTATGCCTCTTGTATGTATCCCCATCTATTATGTAATGTTGATGTAATGATATCCACCTTGCACAATCGTTTCAATATACGGTTCTATCCTTGGTGGGACCTTCGAGTCTCTTTAGGATAGTATCGCATATGGGCGTGACACAACCAAGAGGGGAAAGGACACATATTATGGCTACATAGTGGACATATGGGAACTTGACTATGGACATGATTTTAAGGTCTCTTTGTTTAAGTGCAAATGGATCAATCTCTAGGAGGCGGGATACAGGTAGACCCACATTACGGAATGACAACAGTGGATCTGAACAATCTTGGGTACATAGATGAACCATTCTTCCTAGCCAATGATGCGGTGCAGGTTTTCTATGTGAAGGACATGTCTATCAAACCGAGAAAAAGAAAAGATAAGGAAGCGAATACATCATACGATGAGCCAAAGTGCCACATAGTTCTTTTAGGAAAAAGAGACATCGTGGGGTTGGAGGGTAAGAGAGACATGTCTGAAGATAATGAAAAGTTTCATGAAATCCCTCCCTTCAAAGTCAAGGCTGACCCAAGCATCCTGTTAAGCGATGAAGAATATCCATGGTTACGACGCAATAAGCAAAGGACACAAGCGAAGAAAAAGTGAAGACTTTCTCTCCACAACTATTATGATGATGCCTTTGATCTAGAATATCACTGCAGTTACATGTGAAGAAATGAAATGTCTTTTGTAACAGACGAGTTTCCGTATGAAACCCTGAGACTTCGAAAGAGATTGTCCGTTTTGTACACGAAGTGCATCCAGTTTTTATCGTAACCCTCTCAACTTTTTAGCACATGCTATGTGGGTGAAATGATGATACCATGCCAATTTTCAACCTTTTTAGAGTTCGTTTGTAGTGATTTTCAATTTCAGGGTCATTTAGCTCAAAAAAATCAGTAAATGTGTGAAAAATAACAAATGAAGTCAGAAAGGGTTGAAAAATGATGATGTGGCTTTGAATGGTGCATTTTGAACACACAAAAAGTCTGGAGTTCAAATAAGTTCAAAAAATGAAGTCCCTATGTAACAGATGAGTTTTCGTTTGAAACGCTGATACTTCGAAAGAGATTGCCCATTTTGTACACGAAGTGCATCCAGTTTTTGCCGTAACCCTCTCAACTTTTTAGCACATGCTATGTGGGTGAAATGATGATACCATGCCAACTTTCAACCTTTTCAGAGTTCATTTGTAGTGCTTTTATAAAACTCTAATAACAAAAGGAATCAACTAAAAAGCTTTTATAAACCTCTAGTATTTTTTAAACTAAAATTTATAAAATTTATGCAACTAAAATTATCAAAGTATTTTCTGTTCAAAACATTAATGGCAAAAATAAATTTCATAAAGAAATTTTTCTTTAGAAACTTTAATAGCAAACTAAAATAACAAAATCTGTTCTTGATTAAAACAGACATTGAAAATAACCTAAAAATTACCAAATTTAATATAATGATGAAACACAATAATATTAAATACCAGGAAAAAGAATCCCTCAAAAATCTATTTTATAGTAAAGTTATTCACAAACTAGTGATTCACAAATTTAAAAGAATTCAAAATTAAACTATTCAAATTTGAAAATTAATGGCACTAACAAAAAGTCTATAATTTTTGTGACCTAAGAGAAAAAAGAATCACTGGAAAACTGAAAAAAAATAAAGCAAAAAAATGCCACCTATTGGGCCACCACGGGCTGAATACGACTAGAAACCCAGCTAGTTGAGTCAGGATTCAGGCCTGCAGAAAGCCCAGCAGGCCCGCACGCATACCAGTGTCAGATTAGGCCCATAGGCCTGCAGTTCAGAGGAGTTCGAGAGGGAAGAGGCAGCAGAACTTATAAACAGGCGTGGGGCGCTCTCAATTAGCGTGGTGGGACTAAACTCTCACCACCACGTCGCTGTGCAAGGCCATTGGTCCCGGTTGGTGACACAAACAGATCCTTTGGTCCCGTTTCGTGGCACGAACCGGGACCAATGCCCCCCTTTGGTCCTGGTTCGTGCCACCAACCGGGACCCCGGTTCATGCCACAAACCGGGACCAATGTCTTTGCTATATAAGCAAAGACGTAGCATTTTCAGATTTCACCTCTGCAGTTGCCCCGCCCCGCCGCCGCCGCCAGGCTGCCCGAGCTCGCCCCGTCGCCGCCGTCGCCGCCCTCTACCCCGTTGACGCCGTCAGGCTGCTCGACCTCGCCGTCGACGCCCTCGTCATGCCACGACCATGCCGCCGTTGCCCCTACCCCGACCACGTACGCCGCCCTTGTTGTGCCCCAACCACACCACCGTCGCCCCTGCCCCGACCACGCCGCCCTCGCCGTCGCCGCCTTCTACACCAACACCGTGCCTCTGCCCCTGCCCCGACCACGCCGCACCTCTGCTTGGTCAAGCCGACCGGCGCCCCCTTCCTTCCTGTCCTTTCCTCCCTGTTTTTTCACATATATATGATGTTTTTTAGATTATATGTATATGTGTGATTATATGTATGTGTGTATATATATGATTATATGTCCTATTTTTTTCCATATTTTTTGTTCATATATATGATGATTTGCTTTTTGCATTTTTCTAAAAATGTATATTATGTATGTATGTATGTTCTCTGTGTATATATGTTCATGTATGCAAAAGTTAGATTTTTAGAAAAGTTTTATCTATGTATGTTCTCTGATTTAGTGCATTTTAGGTTAGTTTCATTTTTAGAAAAGTTTTATATACTTAGGAAGAAGGAAGAGAAGGAAGAAGGAAGAAGAAGAAAAAGTTTTATATATGCAAAATTTCATTTTAGAAAAAGTTTTATATATCTAGCTAGGAAGAAGGAAGAAGGAAGAAGAAGAAAAACTTTTATATATGCAGAAGTTACATTTGTAGAAAAGTTTTATCTAGGACGAAGGAAGAAGGAAGAAGAAGAAAAAGAAGAGGAGAGGAAAAAGAAAAATAAGAAGAGGAAGAAGGAGAAGAAGAAGGAGAAGAAGAGGAGAGGAAGAAGAGGAGAGCAAGGAGAGGAAGAAGAGGAGAAAAGTTTTATATATGTCCTGTTTCTTCTTCTTTTGTTTCTTCTTCTTTTGTTTCTTCTTCTCCTCTATTCCTTCTTCTTCTCCTATTTTTCTTCTTCTTCTTCTTCCTCTTCTTATTTTTTATCGGGTATGTCATTATCGATATACCCCCTCCCTGATAACTTCGACATGAGGGCGTCCCGGGTCAATATACCCACAGGCGGGGTACAGGTCGTCAAGGGTAGAGGGTCGTCGAGGATCGAGGGTCGAGGGTCATCGAGGGGTCGAGGGTCGAGGGTCGTCGAGGGGTCGAGGGTCGAGGGTTCGAGGGTTGAGGATCATCGAGGGTCGAGGGTCTCCGTTTAACAAGAATGCCCCCATGATGGATGTGCACAAGTTGATCCTTTTTTTCCTGATCTCATCTATATATATATATATATTCTTCTATATGTCATGATCTCTGTTAAAGTATTGAAGAAATCCATGGCTACATCATTTGCTGGAAGTAACAGCCGTATGACGCTATGAAGCTCTTCAAAGTTGTTTTGGAACGGAGTTCCTGATAGAATGATTCGCTTTTTGGTATGGATTTCAGTAAAGGCCTTCCAAATAGTGATATTCGGAAGGCTCTTGCTGAACTTCGTACCAAAAAGCGAATTATCCTATCCAGGACTCCGTTCCAAAACAATTTTGGAGAGCTTCGTACCATTATGCACCTGTTACTTTCGGCAAATGATGAAGAAATGGTTTTCTTGAATCCTTTGACACTAGACAACATGACATATAGAAGGGTAGATGAGATTAGGAAAAATATGGACCATTTTCTGCGCATCCAGACTGGCGCCATCTTGTTAAATCCCTTAAAGGTTAAGAGAATCCAAGTGGTCGAGGATCAGAACTAGTTAGGGTAGGGGGTCGAGGGTTACCGAGGGGATGAGGGTCGAGGGTCGTCAAGGGGTTGAGGGTCGATGATCGCCGAGGGGTTGAGAGGGGGACGTCGATCAACCCCTCTCGCTAGACCAACTCTCGAGGACAACCAAACCATAGAAAAAACATTGTCGATCTCGTACCCCCTCCTGCCCCTACCCGACAAACTCTCTCGAGATTTATAAGAGATTTATCAAGAATGCCCCCATTATGGATGTGCATAATTAAGTTGATCCCTATTTTTCCTGATCTCATGTACCATCCTATATGTGCCTCTTGTGTCAAAGTATTGAATCCTTTGACACTAGACAACATGACATATAGAAGGGTAGATGAGATCAGGAAAAATAGGGTCCATTTTTTTCTGCACATCCAGAATGGCGCCATCTTGTTAAATCCCTTGTTTGACATTCATGAGAGAGGTGGTACGGACGTCAAACATTCATGAGATAGGCGGTCCGGGCCAAACCCTAGAAGCATTGCCGAGGCCACCCCAAACCCTAGAAGCGTTGAGGCCACCCAAATTTACCAAGTTAAAAGAGCGTTGTCGAGGCCACCCCAAACCCTAGAAGTGTTGTGATTAGCTAGCTAGGTCTATGTTTGCCACTATTAATATATCCATCTCTCATGTTTGTATATTGATTGCCATGTTGTAATATTTGCAAAAACTATGGATCAACAAAGAGACTTCAACCAAGAAGAGATATTGGGGGACATAATCCGTGACGGAGGTGATGTCTTGTTGTTTCTCAACGACCTCGATTGTCTGGAAGGAGAGGAAGCATGCTACGGTGATCAAACAATGGAGGTGGGAAGTCATGATCATGATGGCTCCCGTGACCGTGATGATGGCTCCGGTGACAGAACGGAGTCGGGATCAGCAGTTGCAAAGTCCGGCGAGGTATATATATGTATATACTAATTAAGCCTGTGCTGACTAGCTAATTGGTGCATTAATTGTTTTGGTATGTACATATATTAACTCTTCTTTCTTCTTTTATAGCCTTCCGGATCAAGCAAAACTTCAGTAAAGAAATGAGGCCCGAAGAAAAAGTTGCGCCCGGATGAAAGGTTCACGATCACAGAAATCATGCGCGATGGCCAACCGATTAAAACCCTCCGGACCAAGGAAGCATTTTTTGCTCAGTGAGGGGTTCTTGTTAGGGACATGATCCCGATCAGCATCGAGCTATGGAATCAGCCTAAGAAGGAAGAACTTCAAGTTTCTTTTGTCGAAGATAGACAGAGAGATGATCTTTGGACCGTGCTGAAGGTAAATTTCACCCTACAAGAAGAGGAGGATCCAGAGAAGCCAGTTATAGATCCATTAATCAAGTCTCATGCTCTCAAGAAGATGGTAGATCTATTCAGGAGGTGGAAGAATGAGTTGAAAGAAACGTATGCCGACCAAGACAAGACTCCGAAATTCAGCATGAGAAAAGGTTGCGCCAGGATGAAAGGTTCACGATCATAGAAATTGCGGGCGATGGCCACCCGATTGAATCCCTTCGGACCAAGGAAGTATTTTCTGCTCAGTGCAGGGTTCTTGTTAGGGACATGATCCCGATCAGCATCCACCAATGGTATAAGCCTAAGACCGAAGACCCTCAAGTTTCTTATGTCGGAGATAGATAGAAAGATGATCTTTGGACCGCGTTGAAGGAAATTTCACCCTGCCGGCAAAGGAGGATCCGGCTAAGCCAGGTATAGAGCCATTGGTCAAGGCTTATGCTCTCAATAAGATGGCAGATCTATTCAGCAGGTGGAAGAATGAGTTGAAATCAACGTATGTCGACAAAAACAAGACTCCAGAATTCACCGGCCGATTTGAGAAGATAAGAGATCACTGGGCCGCATTTGTGGCCCACAAGACATTGGAGAAGAGTAAGAAGATGTCAGCGACAAACAAGACAAATGCTGCAAAGAAGGAGCATCACCATCGCACCGGGGTCAGGTGCCTACCTCAAAGCCCGACCGTTGTGGGACAAGGCTGAGAGTGACTTGATTGCTAAAGGGGTCGAACCAGAGACATTGCACTGGCCAGACTGTTCAAGGACTTGGTTCTTCGGGGTTAGGGGAACTTTGGACCCTGAAACAGGGAAGTGTGTTTGGATGGACGAGCAATTTGCAACACCCATCACGAAGCTTCAGTAAGTAATCAAGGCAGCGGAGGAAGGGGCGTTCATTCCCGACAGAGAGAACGATGAGCTCACAAAGGCCCTCGGGAATCCCGAGCACCCTGGACGAACACGAGGCACGCCAGGCTCCGTTGCGTGGAAGGTTGGGTTTCCCAATCCAGGCGGTTACAAAACCCAAGAGAGGAGGAGGAAAGTGGAGCTGAGCGAATTGCAGTAGCTTCAGGCAAGGGTACGAAAGCTAGAGGAACGACAAGCTGTTGAGAACCAGTGAGATCCTGCCCAAGCTACCCCAAAAGCTACCCCGCCATCTCAGTGGAGAAGCAGGTGGCTTCCACTGAGCTCGTTCAACAGCCTGACTTCACGGGTCGTAGCTATGCTATCACGGATTCACACTAGTGCCAGCTTATGATGCAATGGCAGAACCTCAAAGTCAAGGCGGCTGTCGGCTCTGTGTTCCCTCCTCAACCAGACGCAACTTTTCACTACCTTTTGATTCCACAAGGCTATGCTGTTGTGATGGTGGATGAAATAATGGAGGGATTTGAGGAGCTCCAGCTTGACCACCCTACAGGTGAAGGGGAGACTCGGCTGGGTCTTGCTCTAAAGACTCCATGTCTATGGCGGAAGGAGCACATCAAGCTTCTGAACTTCACGCCTCCTCCTCCTCCTCCTACTCCGGCAAGTCAGTTGGGCACTCCGCCTCCTCCGGGGAGTGATCAGGGCACTCCGCCTCCTGCTCTGGCGCGTGAGGGAGGCAGTACTCCGCCTGCTCCGGCGCGTGCAAGCAGCCTGCCTCCTCCTCCACATTGTAAGCAATGGTGGAACACAGACGCCGCCGCTCCGGCTGCTTCGGTGCGTCATAGCACTCCGCCTCCTTCTTCTCTGCCTCGTAAGCAATGAAAGAAGACAGCCACAGCCGCTCTGGCTGCTCCAACGTCTAGCAGTACAGCCAGAGGCGAGAGGCAATACAGTTTCGGTCCATCTCTCAAGCCTACAGAGAAGTTACCATACGAGATGACCGTGGAGGAAAACGAGCAGTATGTTAAAGGCCAAGTGAACGACTTCTTTGAAGCGGTAAGAGCTAAGAAACATCCACCTCCGGAGGAGAAGATAGATCCGGTGAAAGCGAAACGCACTTTGGATGCCCTGAAGCGAGCACCAGCGTCTCCACCGCAAACCAACTATGACCGCATTATTGAAAGGACATATATGAAAGCGAAGCAGTCGGAAAGTATTTGAAGTGATCAAAGGTTAGTAGAACAAAGAAGTGGGAAAACAATTCCCCAGCTCGGCGAACAAGCGAAGCAATCATGCCCCCCGCTCAAGGTGTCTAGCGATATTGTCGCTAATCATCTGAGGTTGTTGCCCGGTACCATTCTTGGAGATTACCTACCCGATGATGCACATTTTGATACAAAGGAGGTGGACGTATTCAAATACCGGCACGGGAAGCCTCTCGTGAAACCTGGTCATCCTCCTCTAACAACGATGATGCGAAGATTTCATGATTGGTACATGGACATCTGCAACATGTCTGGGAAGGATACTTTGACGCTGGGAGTTAAAGAGGAGCACGACCTCGTTGGAATTGTTCTGTTGTCTATTCCATATGAGGAGTTTTTCTAGTTGTTCAACCAAAAGGCCCTCGACAATGTAATCATCACTTGCTACTGTCTGTAAGTACTACTTCTATAATGAAGTCTCTATATATAGATCAGCTCTTTCAGTGCATGCATATATAATTATCCTCACTATATTATGCAGATTGAAGATCGCCGAATGCAAGAAAAGACAAATCGATGATATTGGGTTCATTAACACAAATCTCATAGAGGAATTGAGTGTTAAACATGATGCCAAACAATGCAAGGAGAACTTGCTACGAACGTTACTTCGAAATCAAAACAAAGATACAATACTCGTTCCTTACGAATTCAAGTGAGTGTTACTGTCTTGTGCATATTCGGTTTCCCTTATTACTTGAGGTTATAGTAATGTAACTGATGAGTTATGCATGCGTGCGCAGCTTCCACTTTATTCTGCTAGAGATTAAGCTTGAGAAGGGACTAGTAACCGTCATAGACTCAAGACGAAAAAAATCCCGAGGAGTACGCGACCATGACTAAAATGCTCGAGAGGTAAGTTCAATCAATCATTATCATTGCACCATATCGGCAACTTTGCTCATTTCCTGATATCAAGTAATTGTTTTCTTTGTCTGGCAGAGTTTGGAAAAAGTTCACCGCAAAAGCTCCGGGACTGCCGGCGGAGCTGCGATTTAAACACCCGAAAGTAAGTACTACTAGCTAGTTTCGCGCATCTCCCATTGATTCTAGCTAGTTTCATCAATACCATTTAGCATGCTTGCTTATCAGTTTGATTGACCTCTATTTCTTGTAAAATGGTTATGGCAGGAATCCAAGAATAATTACTGTGGATACTACATTTGCGAGTTCATCCGCCACACAACCTATGGGCGGGGCTACTCTGACAAACATTATGAAGTACGTAAACGATAATATTCACAATTTTATTTTATTACCATCATTTGTGCTGAGTTTCATTCATATATATGCATTGACCCCCTTCTTCAAATTAGATGTTTCAGATGCGGGATGAACTCCTACCACAAGATCGCATACGAGCAATTCAAGAGGAATTTGCGGGATTCTTTCTTGAGCACGTCATCGATAAATATGGAGAATACCATGTGAAACTTGAGTTCAGATGTTAGGGGATTGTAAGAGATCTTATATTGTATATATGTAGCCAGTAACGTCGGATAGATGTACGAAAACATGTTGTTCGACCAATCTCTCGGAGAAGGAGAGGTCGATCACTTCTCTCTGTATATGTTCATGAAGATCTTCTGTACTTAATGATTTCCTTCATTTTCTTACTAGCTAGCTAGCATGTCGAGTTCTCTTTATACGTATAGTACGTAGCGTCGACCAAGCACGGAGATAAGAGAGGACACTTCTCTCTATTAGCTAGCTAACACAATATATGAAACCCCTAAATTAATCCTACAAAACCTCCAACCCCCCCTTTAAAAAAACAAAACCCCCAGCCCCTGAACTGCTTACGCGTGGATACCTTTTGTTCCCGTTGGTGCTACCAACTGGGACAAAAGGCACTCCTGCCTGAGCAAGCCGCAGCGGTCACGTGGAGCCCCATCTGTCACGGTTCCTAGGCGAATCGGGACTAAATGTATTATGCTTTAGTACCGATCCTTTAGTCCCGGTTCGGGAACCAGGACAAATGGGCCTTATAAACCGGAACAAATGAGCTATTTTCTACTAGTGATGGTAAGGAACGCATGCACGGAATAAGCTACACATTGCCCTTGTATCCAATGGCCGGTCCAAAAATGTCATGTGAGCCCATCACACAGCTCCCAAGAAGTTGAGGCCTGAAAGATTCCATGGACATCGGGTCGTGAGTGAGCTGTAGATGGCTCCAAGGATGGGAGCAGTCTGTGAGCCAGTTTTTTGGCTCAATTGTGAAGAATTACTGCCTGGGGAATCAAAATTACAAAAGAACTCATCTCTGCCTCAGGAATCGTCCAAAATCATCTCAGAATTACAGTGCAATCTAGAATCACCTCAACTTGGCAATTCTCGTCATTCCCGCAAAGCAAAACGGTTCACTTTGAACCAATACCCCTATTGGAAACTGTATTTACAACCAGAATGCCACCAGGGAGGGCCGACCGAGCGAGGCAAAGAGCAGGGGATTTCTCACGAAGCGCTTCGTCCTCCCCACACACCCGTTGTCTCCAGCCAAATCGAGCTAGGGTTTGGCTCGCGCCAGCCAGCTCCCCGCCCCGGCATCGTCAGATCCACCGGCGGGAGGCCCCTACGACGCCGCCCCAGGCCGGCCGCCCCTTCTCCTTCACTCCTCCTGGATCGGCCGCCCCTCCTCGACTCCTCCCCGCCCGCCCCGACGTCCATCCTCGCACTGCAGCAGGACACCCCCGGCCTCCGCCCGCCCGCCCGTCCCTCCCTTCCCTCCGCCCGGCAGCAGGACGCGCCCGGCCTCCGCCCAGCCAGGATAGCTGGTGAGTGCCTCCTCCACTGTCTCTCTTCTTCCTCATGATTCCTCATTGTATTGCTGCTGCTACAGGAGGCAAAGCAAGGGAATCTTGTATGGTTTCTTGTTAGTTAATTTGTATGTTGCTTTGGATGATGCAAACATGTGATTGATGGCATGTACTGAAATTTAGCAAAAAACATTGTATGAAAATCTGCAAGGAATGTACTTCTATATGATTGATTGCTTACTATTAATTTTGTGTTGGTATGGATTGATGTCTGCTTAGTAAAAAAGATTGTATATATTAAAACATTGACATGTGAATGTTGTAGATGGAAAAAGTGAAGGGTCCGAAAGCAATTTGGGATGCTGCGGCTCATTCCATTTATATGGATGTGTGCGTAGAGGAGGTGCGAGCCAATAACCGCGCTCCAGGACACACCACTTTGTCTGATGTAGGCCAAGTTAATTTGCTTACTAAGTTTAATGAGCGCTCCGGGAGAAATTATTTGCACCAACAATTAAGAAACCGATGGGATGCATGTAGAAGTGATTATGCCATATGGAAGACATTGCTTCAAAAAGCTTCAGGCATCGGAATAGATCCTTATACAAAGACCATTGCTGCTACGGATGAGTGGTGGGCATTGGAGTTGAAGGTGCCTTTTTGTTTTGTCATTTTACCGAGTTATGTTGCTTCTTTCATTTCATTTCATTTAACATGGATACATGCTTTTTCATTGCAGGCATGTCTGCAGGCTACCAAGTATCGGCATGCTCCACTTGCGGAGGAGGACAAAATGGAGGAGGTGTTTGATGCTTGTTGTGTCACAAACGAGCATGCGAGAGTGCCAATTCCCACATATCAAGGTTCTACATCTCGAATCAATTTGGATGATGAGTCTGGTTGTGAAGGTGACAAAACTGAAGTTACACCTCATGCGAATCGTGCAAAGGGTGGGAAGAAGAGGGCATCTCCTTATTCCGCAAGTCCTAAGGCGAATGAAAAGTGGGCAAGTGAGCAGGCAAAGAATGAGGCATTTGTTCGTATGGTGGACCTCTTTGATTCAAGGAACAAGAGAGATGAGACTCAAGTTTCAGCAAGAGAAGAGATTCATGAAATGATGGCCATGGTAGAAGAAGATGGTGGTGCACCTGGGAGTGATGTCCATTTCTATGCTTCACAACTATTCAAGGATCAGACAAATCGTGATGTTTTCTCTGCCTTTAAGACTCACGAGCCTAGTGCGAGGCTGATATGGATAAACAAAGCATGGGAGTTCAACAATAAGTAGAACCTCTATGTTTCGAATGCTTTCAACTTGTATCATAGTGAACTATGTTCTGATTTCTTTCAACTTGTATCGTACTGTCCTATATTATTCGATTTGAACCCATGTAGTTCCTTTGAACTTGCATCATATTCAACTATGTTATGGTTTGAACCAAAGTATGTGCTTTCAACCCGTATCCTTGAAACCTGCTATTGTATCTTGTTGTTAACCTCCTACGTGTGTATGTACTTGTGGCAGATGGATAAAAAAACAAGAAGATGAGGAATTTGAGGCTAGAATGCTTGCATTTGCTTCGGAAATGGCATCGTCAAGCAAATCGTTGCCGTATGCGTCAAGAAGATTACCCCTTGTTACTGGCCTCCAATGGGTGGAAGAGAAGGAGCAGGATCCAAAAGCATTCTACGCTATGTTTAGAATGAGGAGGTCAGTGTTTTACCCATTGCATGATCTCTTGGTCGAGAACTATGGGCTTCAGTCAACTTGCAACATATTATCCAAAGAAGCGTTGACGCTTTTTCTATGGACTTTGGGGACAACGCAGACCACTGACAATGTGGCAGATCGGTTTGCACATAGTCGTTCTATCACCAACAAAAAATTCCATGAGGTTTTGGAGTGTGTAGACCGCATGGCCGGTGACTACATTAGGCCAATGGATCCATCTTTCTCTGAACCTCATCCCATACTTAGGAAAACAAGGTTCTAGCCTCATTTCAAAAATGCTATTGGAGCCATAGATGGAACACACATTAAAGTGGTTGTGCCCGGAATTGGAGCCCCAAAATAGGAATAGGAAAGGGTACACAACCGAAAATGTCATGGTAGTGTGTGATTTCGATATGAGGTTCACTTTTGTTGTTCCTAGATGGCCCGGATCTGTTCATGACACACGTGTATGGAGCGATGCTATAGTTCGCTATGAGCATTATCCACAACCACCCACAGGTAATCTCTTGTATCTATGCATATTATTATGTACATGTATGCATGCATATTCTTATGTATAAGATGTCTTATTGTAGATAAATACTACCTTGTTGACTCCGGATATCCCAACAGAGTTGGATATCTAGCACCATACAAAGGGCAACGGTATCATGTACCTGATTTCCAACAACACCCTCCCATGGGGAGGTATGAGACATTCAACCATCGACATTCTTCTTTGCGTAATGTTGTCGAAAGATCATTTGGTGTTCTCAAGATGAAATGGCGTATTCTCCAAGGCATACCACGCTACAAACCGGAGACCCAAAAGATAATCATCACTGCATGCATGTGTCTTCACAACTACATTCATGATAGCAAGTTACGTGATGAGCATTTTGACAAGTTTGACAATGATGCATACGTGCAACCTCCACAGCCGTTTACAGGTGCCAACGCTTTACCACCTGATGATGATGGTACCATGGCCGCTACACGTGAGGCTATTGCCGCCAGCCTTGTACCCTGAGATCATCCATCTGTTTGTAGTTTGCAACTCCCTTTTAACTTGTAATATAATGCAATATATGATATTTCCAACTCTGGTTCTAAATTGTAATGGTAAGCACTTTATGATATTTGCAAGTCGCTTTTATATTGTAATATTATATAGTTTATGAGATTTGCATCTCGTTTTTGTGTTCACATTACACATGAAACCGTCAGTAATAATCAAGTATTACCAATTCAACACTCACTTAAATCCAAGGGTGTTCCAGACATTTCAACAGACAACTCATAGAACAATCACAGGCTAGAATTACAAAAAAGAACTGGACAGATAATTCTGTGGGCAGCATCCCAGAATCATATTCTGGAGAATTATGAAGGGAAAAGAACTGGCCCTGTATTCCGCAGCCAGAGCCATCGGACGTACAACAGGATCCCGTCCCGCTGAAGATCACCGCCACCAAGGTGGACAGGCATGCAAACCGTACGCCAGTTTTACTGGGCAGTGACCGACCGCTGCGTCGACTGTGCCAAACAAAGTCACGAATCACCCAGTTCACTCTCTTAGGAGCATCTCCAGCCTTTGGCCCCCAGGGGCATGTAAAATCGCCGCCTCGGGACGAGCCGACGCGAATGAATGGCTTGGGGGCGAGTTGGTGTCCAGTCGCCGGCCTCAGGCCGCTCCCAGATGTGTCTAATTTTCTTAAAAAAAAACAATTCGGTGAAGTTCGGTTAAAACACGGCCTTATTTCGGCAAACTTTGGCATATATTAGACATATTCGCGACTTCTACATAGCAAATTTATCTAAAAAAAGAAATCACTAAACGCGGAGTAGTCGCCGTCGTCGCCGTCGTCGTCGTCGGCCTTCTCCTCCTTGACGCGGCCACCCCAGTTGGACCCCTGCCCGGCGTCGCCATGGCGGACAGGTGCCGGCGGCGGTGCGTCGTCGTTGTCGCTATCGTCGAGGACGACGATGCCTCCTTCGTCGCGGCCCCGGCGGCGCTGCTCGAAGCGCTGCAGGGCAGCGCACACTGGCGCTTCATCTCCATCTCGACGTAGTCCTTGCACGCCCATTTCAGGGCCGCCTCGTCGTCGAGCTCCACGTCGCCGTGCTCTGTCTTCACGGTGGTGAGCCCCGGCTCGGTTTTCATGGCCACGAGCCCCAGCTCCGTCTTTGGCTTGACGAAGCATGGTGGAGCCGATGAGGAGGCGCGCCGGCCGCCCTCGTTAATGACGATGCCGGCGCTACGAGTGCGCCGGCCGAGCAGCGTCTCCGCCATGGGCTCAGCATTGACGCCGGGCAACACCGGAGTGCCGGAGGAGTGGGAAGATGAGCGTGAGGACGAGTGCGAGGAGGAAGAGGCTGACCGGCGGTAGCAGCGCGGCAGCCTTGCATTGATTCCTGCGGGAACCGAGGCGATGAGGACGACGAATCGCCCGTCTCGCTGACTCGACGGGCCCATGGCTGTTTCGCGCCAAAACCGCTCACCCGGCGCCCCCGGGCGCCTCCCAGCGTGCCGGGTTCGGCCTGGATCTGCCGGCGCTGATTTCGGCCCAAGCCGGCGAAAAAGGGCTCCTGGGGGTGCGATTGGGCCATTTTTTCGGCGTCGGCGCAAAAAAATCGCCTGGGGAGGCCGTTTTGGGGGCGCGGCTGAAGATGCTCTTAGGATGGTGACATTGAGAGCAATAGCCGGTAGGAGATGCATCGGCATAGAAGAAAGCACGTGACGGATCAGTGCCAACCTCTCACCACGAGAAAGCAAGAAAGCCCTCCAAGTGGGTAACTTCTTGCGCAGGTGATCAATGAGAGGGTCAAGAGCAAAAGTGGGGAACCTCCTCATTGATAGTGGCAAGCTTGGTCATCCGTGCGGCGGATGTGAGTGAATGAGCACTTGGTAAAAGTCGTGCGAAGCTCCAATGTCGCCTTAAGATGCTCAAGATCTCACGTACCATTGTGAGGCGGGGATGGCAAAATATCACGATATCACCACATAATCAACATAAAATGAAATGTTGGAAGCCATGTGCTGAGGGGCGACTCACCGAAGAATGTTACTTTGGATAGCATGCTGGATCGGCGATTTAAGCACATCGATCACAGTTGTGAAGAGCATCGGTGATAATGGGTCTCCCTGCCTTAGCCCCTTTGTGTATTGGAAGGTGGGACAAGGGAGCCATTGATCATAATTCGAGTGCTGGTGGTGGAGAGTAAAATGGAAACCCATTCCCTCCAACAAGGCCCAAAGGCAAATTGGTGCAACGTTTCCAGGAGGGAAGTCCATGAAATGGAATCGAATGTTTTGCCAATGTCGATCTTTAGAAGAATCCTAGGTAGCATGAGGTTGTGGAGATGCTTGGTCGTTTGTTGAACCAACAATAAATTATGCAATGTCTCGATATGAATGCGCTCTTGTTAGAGGACACAAGCTCCTCGAGACGTGGGGCAATCCAGAGGGAAAGGACTTGTGCAAAGAGCTTTACCATAATATGGATCAAGCTAATTGGCCAAAACTCAGTGAGGGAAAAGGCGCTTGACTCTAAGGAAGGAGGGTGATCAGTGCCTCATTGAGCTGCTAGAAGCTATGGCCATTAAGAGCGAAAAGCTTGCCAAAGGCCTCAGAAGTACTTCCCAAGCAGAACATGGGAATTCATATGTGAATCCATCTGGACCTTGCGCCTTTCCGATGGTAAGGAGCTTAACTACGTGCCAGATTTCATCTTCAGAGAAGGGGGGCTCCAGTTTTTTAGCATTTACCTATTTTTAACCAACGAAACCAGGGGGATTACAACCACTAGATATATTATTCTTTGTGCCCCTTTAAGAAGTGGATTTGGTGGTGCATGGAGTTTCAACCACCTTTCCTCTTCCTCGAAAGCGATGAATGCAGTGCCAAACCTCGCCGTACTAGGGTTTAGGGTAGTTAATGGGTTAGTTTAGGGAGTGTCCGTGAAGCTTCTGCCATCAAATGCCATCTATTCAACGAAGCTATCCATTTTGGCGATCAGTTCTAGTCATATGAAAAATAGCAATTATTATTTTCTGTACTAAACTTTTATACTTGTTTATAATTAATTTTATAAGATTATATTGGTAATTTTTATTTACTACTACTCCTTTGTAAAGACATATCCACTAAAAATATATTTAATTAAAACAAAATCCTTTAGATGCAAGAAAAAATGACATGCCTTGACGGTCTAATTTGTGACACATACATTATTTATATGTTATATTGTGTGTGTGCGCACACACACATACATATGTTACGTCTCTCAGTAAAAATCCCTAAAAAATCTTGTTAGAACTATCAGAGTAAATACGGGATCTAAGGAAGAATGTAGACTAACCTTTTTGATTTTTATTAGTAACAAGTAAATATTTTGTTTCGAGGTAAGAAACTTGCTATATTTAGGGGATAAATATCAAGGGATAATTAGATTTATGCCCCTAGTTGTGTCCCACTCGTCTGTTTTACCCCTAATTTTCAAAAGTCACCGGTTCTGTCCAAGTCACTTTGCTCCTCTTATCCTTTTGCCCTTTTACCATTTGACCGCGAGTTTGAAAACTTCATAACTAATTCATACTAAATCAGAAAAATGCAAATAAGATACCAAAATGTTCAGAAAAACATCACCTGTATGTCAGTGTCATTTGCATTCATGAAAAAAGTGTTGGAAAGTGCACATCCGAGTTTTAGCTCTTTTGATACCACCATGAATAGTAAACTCTAAAAAAATTCAAAAGAAATCAAAAAAATATGGTGGCAAAGAACGAAAAATGTTCTAAGTGCTTGCCAACTTTCATTAGGGAAAATGACATTCATGGAAGTCGTGGCAAAACAATAATCTATTTTGGAGTGTTGATTGTTTTTTTGCCGCGGCACCCACGAATGTTATTCCCTGATGAAACTTGGGAGGCACTTAAAACATTTGTCATTCTCTGCCACCAATTTTTTTTGAATTTTCTGAACTTTTTTAGATTTTACTATTCATGGTGATAGCATAAGAGCTAAAACTTGGATGGGCACTTTCCAACACTTTTTTCATGAATGCAAATGACACTGGCATATAAGTGATATTTTTCTGAACATTTTGTTATCTTATTTGCATTTTTCTGATTTAGTATGAATTAGTTATGAAGTTTTCAAATTGACGATCAAACGGTCAAAGGGCAAAAGCATAAGAGGAGCAAAGTGACTTGGACAGAATCGGTGACTTTTGGGAATTAGGGGTAAAACAGACGAGTGGGACACAACTAGGGGCATAAATCTAATTATCCCAAATATCAACTAATCATGAGACATGAGACAATACACAAAGCAATTGATCATGATCAAATTTGTAAACCCACAATATTTACCCATAAGAATAGGATTATTTTCAATGAGTAGTTGTAGGTGCCACTTCAAAAAAGATAATTTGATAAAGCTTTTCTTTCCTAGAGTCATTCAGTCATGATAACTACATGCACTATATATATTGACTCATTGCCATGGTAAATGTATGTGTGCAGTCCTACGCATGAATACATACAAAGTTTTTTCACCACCCTAGGAGCCATCATATACATTTGAATTTCCATTCAAAGCTTAATGTGGATAATTGGATATGATGAAATGTGAAATCCATGTTAGAATTGGAGATCACTATATCACACAACCACTCTCTCATTGAGAAACTCATGATAGATCAATTACCATCTCTTTTCTAACAACCAACAAATATCCTCATCAAGGTTCTTAGAGTCGGTATAAGCAAGCAGAAAAACAGAATGTGTTCAATAACCAACTGGCAATCTGTGCATGCTCTGTACTTGGTATTGAATAGCATAGTGCACATATATATGTTACTTCTTGATAGAGAACTCTAAACATATACTTGTATCGAGGTTTCCAATGTATCATAATGTATAAGCAAACCAACAATTTCAATGTGTTAAATAACTTATTGTCAACTTCTGCACACTCTATACTTCATCTTGACATATCATAGCTATCTCTAGAAGTCATATTTGCACATTTTACTATATTATTAAACATATCACACCATATTCAAAGGGAAATTTTACGGTGCATCATAATACACCAAATCACGTGTATTATATGGGTGATCTAACAGATGAGAATAACTGGGCCTTTTTGAGCCCAAGGGTATTTTCGACCTAAATTTTTTTGTACCTTTAATCGGCCCAATTAAGTCCAGGGGTATTCTTGTCCGAATTTTTTTGATTAAATTAATTGCATTAATAAAACACTTCATTATAGAGGTCCAATCATCATGCGTACTCTTTTGAATTTTGGTTTTGAGCGGTTCGTCCTCTCTCCTCCTCTCGAGCCCTAACCTTGGCGCCCTCGATCGCCGCCGATCACCCCCGGCGCCCTCGATCGCCGCCGATCGCACTCTCCGTGTCACTCCTTCCTCCTACTCCTACTCCCCCTCCCCCCTCCATGGAAATTCACCCCACTCAGGTCGCGGCGCCAAATCTTCCGACGAACCTCCCCTCCTTCCTCGAGCGGACGCCACCTTCCCCGACCTGAGAGGCCACACCATCCTCATCGACGTGCATCAACTTTTTCACGCCGGATCTTCGCTGTAAGTGCCTAGCCATCTCAAATCTTTGCTGGTCCCTTATGCATATAGTACCAATAGGGGTCGGATTTGATTAGGGTTTAGGATATGTCATGTGAGGTTTAGGGTTTATGGTTTCACAAAGTTGTGACGAGATTTCAATTGAAAGGGAGTGTAAGTTGGATTTAGCTAGGACATGTTGATGTAGTTAGTTAGGGTTTATGGTTTCAGAAAGTTGTGACAAGATTTTGATTCAAAGGAAGTGTAAGTCGAATTTAGCTACAACATATACTAAAGCACTTAGTTAGGGTTGTGTGCCAAGAGAAAGTTGTCAGTAGATTTGGATTCAAAGAAAGTTATTTTGGATTTACTTAGGAGATGCTTTTGAATTGAGTTTAGAGATATTTTGGGTTTAGTTAGGAGATAATTATTTTTGTATGGAGTTTGGAGTTATTCTCGACTTAGTTAGGAGATAATTTGGATTTAGTTAGGTGATACTTTTGGATTCAGTTAGGACACAATTTTGAATGGAGTTTGGAGATAATTGATCTATCAGGGGACTTGAAAGATTCATGCACTTTCGATTTAGTTAGGAGATCATCAGTTACAACAAGTACAATCAATTAAATAATTTTGGATTTATTCAGGGCATATTTTATACTTACTTACAACTTTTGAAGGGCTGAGTTTGGTATATGAATCCGATATGAAAAATTATATCAATTATTTATGCAGAGTATTGCATAATTATTATGTATGCTATCCATCCGTAACATGGGCTATCCGTTTTCGTTGGCAGCATAACGACATGGATGATAAATGCAACGATGGCAAAAACTTTAGGAATACAGGGAAGGATGACAAGGACATGGGTGATAGACGAAACGAAGGCAAATGAATGGATGGTATGCGCTCGGATGATAATGATAATGAGGATGCAGGCAAGGATGGCATATTCCTGGATGATGTACACATGCAAGATAAAGGAATTGATAATAAAGGCATGGCTGGTTCAAATCTGAATGAGTGTATGGAATACATAGAGACTGTGAACAAGACTTTCAGGACTGAGGAAGAAGCCTACATGTTCTATGTAGGCTATGCGAGAAAAAAGGGTTTGGTGTTAGAAAGGATGATCTGAAGTACAGGGGTCCGGGTCTGAAACAAAATGCATACAGAAGGACCTACAAGTGCTGCAAACAAGGATGGCGGGCCCTTAAGCACTTTAACAGAGCTGAAAGGAAAAGAACACCGAGGGGTCTTTCTCGGTGTGGGTGTCCCGCTCTTTTTCAGGTTGAGCTACAAGATAGCAGTGGCCTCTGGTTCGTCAAGAACTTTGTGGACAAGCATAACCATCTGTTTGTCCCTGCTGACCTGACTCCCTACTTATTGGCTCATTGTAGAATAACTGACGCACAAAAGGCCGATGTCATCGAGTAACCTGTTGGTGGACTTCGAACAAATCAGATTATGAATGTAATGGAGAAGAATGCAGAGGTCCCGACAAGCTTGGATTTATAGATCGAGACCTATACAACCATGTTTCAATCCAGAAGAAGCGCAAGATAGAAGGCAGTGACCCTAGATATTTGCTCACCTATATGATTGCACAGAAAAAAGCAGACCAAGAATTCTTTTTCAAATACACAAAAGACAAAGAAGGCCAATTGAGGAACATATTCTGGGATGATTCACAATCCTGGTTTGACTATGTTGCCTTTGGTGGTGTCGTGGTGTTCGACAGTGCATACCGGTCTAACAAGTACGAGCTTCCATTTGTTCCATTTGTTGGTTTGAACCATCACCGCAGCACAGTTTTGTTTGGGGTCAGTGTCGGTGTCAAAACCGACGGATCTCAGGTAGGGGGTCACGAACTGTGCGTCTAAGCCTAATGGTAACAGGAGACTAGGGACACGATGTTTACCCAGGTTCAGGCCCTCTCGATGGAGGTAATACCCTATTTCCTGCTTGATTGATCTTGATGATATGAGTATTACAAGAGTTGATCTACCACGAGATCGTAGAGGCTAAAACCTAGAAGCTAGCCTATGGTATGATTGTTGTTGTCCTATGGACTAAACCCTCCAGTTTATATAGACACCGGAGGGGGCTAGGGTACACAAAGTCGGTTACAGAGAAGGAGATCTATCATTCGGATCACTAAGCTTGCCTTCCACGCAAAGGAGAGTCCCATCTGGAGACGGGACGAAGTCTTCAATCTTGTATCTTCATAGTCCAACAGTCCGACCAAAGTATATAGTCCGGCTGTCCGGATACCCCCTTATCCAGGACTCCCTCAGTAGCCGCTGAACCACGCTTCAATGACGATGAGTCCAGTGCACAGATTGTCTTCGACATTGCAAGGCGGGTTCCATCTCTGAATACTCCAAGATAAATTTCGAACACTGAAGCCGTGTCCGGCTCTGCAAGAAAAATTTCACATACCATCGTAGAGAGAATGATAATCCACAAATCTAATCCACTGACAACTCTTCGTAGCGTGGCATCACGTCATGGCCCAGCCTTTATTCGAACCGTTTTTTACAACCAGCTACCGCACACATTGCGAGGCGGTTTCCTCGACACGTCTTGTTGAAGCGGAGATCGTGTCCCTCTTATCATGGGATCCTCATCAATATGGGTATGGGTAACCCCACCACGCCTGTTGGCATATCTCCGTGTTTTTAGGCAAGTCCCAAATGGTTACGCTAGGGATGCTTGATATTCTCCCCCTTTATAGAGGGGTCAGGGCCTATCCCTTTCTTACCACACTCGCGCGTTTCCGCCCCTCGAGTTCCAACACCCGAAGCTCAAGCTTAGGTACATCGAATCTTCGATCATGTCCGGATCCAACCTTCAGTGTCAGTGGATGGCCTCCTCCGTCACAGAGGAGGACATTGCAAAGCTCAGGGAGGCCAGATATTTGACCGCCGATGTCAAGCACAGGCTTCCTGCCCCTGGGCAGATCATCCCCACTCCTGAACCCAACGAGAGTGTCGTACTCGTCTCTCACTTCCTCCGAGGCTTGGTCTTGACTCTTGATCCCTTCGTGAGGGGGCTCATGTTCTATCACGGGCTAGATTTTCACGATCTAGCCCCGTATTCCATCCTCCACATCTCGTCGTTTATCGTCGTGTGTGAAGCCTTCCTCCACATCACCCCACAGTTCGGCCTATGGCTCAAGACCTTTAATGTGAAGCCGAAGGTGATTGATGGGCGACAAGCGGAGTGCGGAGGCGCCGCAATAAGAAGAAACGCCGATGTTCCATGGCCAGAGGTTTCCTTCCTGGAGGTGTCCGATCTGTGGCAACGGAGGTGGTTCTACGTCACAGCTCCCCGAGGCACAACGTTGGTTGCTGCCCCTGCCTTCCGCTCGGGTCCTCCACCTCAACTGGTGTCATGGACCAATGTGGGATTGGATTGGGGTCCTGCTAATGACTTACCAACATTGTAGAGCCGTATTCGGGAGCTTCTTGAGGGGGATATCGATCTTGTCAAAATCATTCAGGTAATGGTAGTTCGACGGATCCTGCCGTGCAAACGTCGGCCTCTTCGGATGTGGGAGTTCAATCTGGAAGGTCCGCAAACCATTCAACACTTCTTTGGAGTGACGCTCGAAGGGATGTATAAGTTATTCTTCGGACCGCAAGTAAGGTGTTCGGACACCATCGAGGATGCGGGCCTGAGCTGCCACCGCCCAGATACCCAAGTAAGTAACCCTGTACCCAAACACTTTGCTTATGTTTAATACGACATTATTCTGAAAACTTGTCCGCGGCCAGGATTGGCTCATCAAGGCGGAGAGGATCAGGTGTTCGGCCCCACTTCCCGAAGGCTCGCCTAGTCCTGCAATAGCCAGGCTGCTTAGACACGCATTAAGCCAAGTGCCCTCGGGGAAAGGGGAAGAGAAGAATAGAGAAGCCGAACTCCACACATTGCTCATCCAAACTGGGGGAATTTTTTATGCCTCCATGAAGGAGGATAACCGGGGAGGTTTTTCCAAGGTTCCCTCCCTGCGCGGGAAGAAGAGGGCTGCCTCCGAAGATTTGGAGACGGAGGTGCCTAAGCAAGGGAAGAGAGTTTCACTATGGGGCCCTGCCCCGAAGGGCGTCCTCACCGCATCATGTCCGCCAACGGGCCAGCCCTACACCGAGCTATAAGTAACTAAACAAGAAGCTATTGCTTTTTCCTCTGAGAACAATAACCAGGATCCGTTTTTGCAGTCCGGGTAGTAGCTCGTCTCAACAGGGTTCGTCTTCGGGGGATCTTCTTCCGAAGATGATGGAGAGTGAAACCCCACCTGCCTCTATGCCCCATGGGGCAGACGACCCTGAGGTATCATCACGGATGTCAGGACCCCGACTCAATGCCACATCGACCTAGCATGTAACACCTCATATCACTTTGCGGCCTCACACACGGTATTCCCACGAGTGTCGCCTTACCTTTGCCCGGGACCGTTTGCGCCTTTTGGCACACGTATATGACAGTGTCGCTAGCATCCATATGATAAGGAGCCCGGGCTGACATGGCTAGTCGTAAACCCAAAGTGGCACAGACTTACAGGGACAGGCATCCATGACCCAGCATCGAACGTGTCGGTCATCAGCGAGTGAATCCAGGCTGTAGCACTGGGCTAGCAGGACTCCGGTGAACCGGGCTGTAGCGGGCTAACAGGACTCCGGTATTCATCGCGTGACATTTCCCCGAAGGGACAGACACAGGAACGAAGAAGGACACATGCCGGCCAGCCTAAGTGTTCCGGAGCAGTAGCAAGCTACCAAGGCTCAATGGAAACACTAGGAGACATTTCCCGGTAAGAGAGGCTACTAAAGATAAACAACTAGATGGTCAGATCCCACACATACCAAGCATTTCAATAACATACACACAATATGCTCGATATGTGCAAATACAACATGGCATCACAACATGACTCTACGACTCAAGTATTTAATCAATAGGCTCTGAGGAGCGAGATATTACAAACATGGGTCTCATGACCCAACAATCAGAGCATACAAGTCAAAGCACAAGCGGAAGCTATCATGTCTGAGTACAGACATCTATAAATGAAAAAGGCTGAGAAGCCTGACTATCTATCAGATCCTTCCGAGGGCACAAGATCGTAGCTGAGGTATCAAGCTAAATGTCGAAGTCCACGTGGAACTACTAGCGAGACCGAAGTCTCTCTGCAAAAACATAAAATAGGCAAACGTGAGTACAAATGTACCCAGCAAGACTTACATCAGAGCTAACTACATATGCATCATTATCAACAAAGGGGATGGTGGAGTTTAACTG
Organism: Triticum aestivum; assembly: GCF_018294505.1. Taxonomy (NCBI): domain Eukaryota; kingdom Viridiplantae; phylum Streptophyta; class Magnoliopsida; order Poales; family Poaceae; genus Triticum; species Triticum aestivum. The sequence goes on along the minus strand of NC_057798.1, from coordinate 115,797,416 downwards.
CAGCAAGCCAGCTTTGACTCAGTGGCTAACCTAAACTATGATTGCAAGTAACTCTTCAGGTGGCGCACACGAGTCCACATATTCACCATATCAATACACCACTATGGATCCGCTCCCGTCTCCCTACGAAAGCGCCATCCATAGCACTCACGCTTATCTTGCGTATTTTAGAGTATCCACTTTCACTTGTCTATGAACTGATATAAGCAACCCAGAAGTCCTTTACCGCGGACACGGCTATTCGAATAGATGATGTTAACCCTGCAGGGGTGTACTTCTTCACACACGCTCTCACCACTTACCGCCGTTTACACGACATGTACTCGGCAACCTTCAAGCGGAAGCCCAACGTGGGTGTTGGCCACGGCCTGTCTAAACACTCGAGTCTCTAGTCCAGGTTTATCGCCTATTCGGGTTCCATCCATGAGGAGATCCGGCCGGAGTTTCGCTCACAGCCCCAAACGATGTGAACAGGGTTCCCGAGACACCAAACGGGCGCCCGGTACACCGTGCCACGTGCCTACCGCATCACAGCCCACCCCTACGGTCAGCGCTGCGCACGGCCTCCAGCATACTACAAACACCAGAAACTAGTTGCAACTCATGGACAGAGGACAAGGGTGATCAAGAAGCCGAGAGGGTCCATTGGTTTCGGGCCCAATGCGTGGTAGTAGCTGAATCATGGATCACAAACACAGAACTCAGTTCCTGAGGACGGCTGCAATGAGACAACCCACCATGTACTCCTACATGGCCTCTCACCGCTACCTTTACCAAATCGTGTTCACACACTTAGCTCACACACAGTAGGACATGTTCACACACCTCTGATTCATCCCCGATGAATCAGACCCGACTCAACTCTAAGCAGTAGCAGGCATGACAAACAAGCATGAATGAGTAGGCACAACAGGGCTCAAACAACTCCTACTCATGCTAGTGGGTTTCATCTATTTACTGTGGCAATGACAGGTCATGCAAAGGATAAAGGGGTTCAGCTACCGCAGCAGGTAACAGATGAATCGTTGTTGTCCTAATGCAGTAAAAGAGAGCAGGAGCGAGAGAGTGGGATTGTATCGGAATGAACAAGGGGGTTTTGCTTGCCTGGCACTTCTGAAGATAACATTGAGTCTTCATCAGTGTCAACGATCACATCATCGGTATCGCGTCTATCGAGAGGGGACAAATACCGGCAACACAGAAAAACACAATCAATGCAATGCACAAAATGATGCATGCTATGACATGGCAATATGAATGTGTTTTGAGCTAATGCAACTAGCAACAAGTTAAATGTGGTTGGTTTGAATACAAGATTCAAATTCAAACTCCATATGTGATTATTTAAATGCCCTTTATTGGTTTTGTCCAAAACAGAGGACAACCATTGTTCAAACATGCATGAAAATGGTACAGATGGATTCCTTGAATTTTTCTGATAATTTTTCATATATAATTTATTTAATTTGGAGTTACGGTTGAATTTCTATGATTTTTAGAAGTTTAGAATATATTCTGGAATTATTAAATCATTTAAGATTTATTTAAATTCCAGAAAGGAATTATTGCGTCAGCATGACGTTGGCATGACGTCAGCAAGTCAACAGGGCCGGTCAGGGTTAAACCTGACCAGTGGGGCCCACTGGTCAGTGACTATGACTAATCCTAATATAACTAAACCTAACCTAGTTTAATTAGCCGGGCCGGGCCCGCCGGTCAGTGAGTCAGTGGCTAAAAAAAATTAGAAAAACTAAACTAGTTAACAGGGGTTGGCCCCACCTGTCATCGACCCAGGGGAGGTCAAACCCCTGGTCAACAGGGCCTAACCCGCCGGCGGTTCGTCGCCGGTGGCAACAGGCGCGGCGGAGGGCGCGGGCTCGCTCCTCCGGCGTCCAAATGGACGGAGGAGAGCGGCTACGGGGAGCTGGAGCTCACCCGCGCCCGTTTCAGCAAGCAGCAGCAGCTAGGGAGGCCGGAGACGATGGCCTCGAGCTCGGCAGCGGCGGCCGGAGCTCGGGCGTGCTCGGTTTCGGCGTTACACGGCACGGCGGGCGCGGCCGATGGGCTCTACGGGATGCTGGGGTCACCAGGAACACCCGGAGGCAACGAGCGCAGGCGGAGGAGCTCGGGAGCACGGAGCTCACCGGCCATGGCGGACGGCGGCTTCGGGTGCTCGTGGGGCGGCGGCTACAGGGCGCGCGCGAGAGAGAGAGGTGAGGGGAAACGACGGCAAGCTCACAGGGAGGCAGCAGGGTGGCTCAGTGGGCTCGGGGACGCTTCTGCGACGGAGAATTGACGGCGGCGATCTCCGGTGGCCGACGAGGGGAACGGCGATGGTGGCGGCGTTGCAGCGCGTCCGGGACCTCGTGGCTCGGTGGAGGGGAAGAGGGGGTCGAGGCGGAGCCTCTGGGCTGCTCAAGGGAACGAGGGAGAGACCATGGCCGCGGTGGTTCTCGTCGGCGGCGGCGGGCGCGTTCGGTGAGGGGAACAGAGGAGGGGGAGAGTGTTCCGGGAGAGGATGAGGACGCGGGAGAGTGAGGGAGAAGTGAGAGGGGGTCGGGGGCTGCATGGCGTCGCGGGAGGGACCAGGGGAGGAGGAGGCAGCCAGGCAGGGAGGAGGTGGCCGGGGCGCGTGGCCGCGCGCGCCGGGCGCGTGCCCGTCCTCCTGGCAGAGGAGGAAGGCGACAGGGGGGTAGCGGTGGCGGGCTGGGCCGCTGGGGGAGCTGGGCCGGCTGGGCTGGACAGGTAAGCGCCAGGTAAGCTTTGCTCTTTTTATTTTTTTTCTTCTGTTTTGTTTTTATTTAATCTTTTGCCACTGTTTTGAAATAAAACAAATTCAAAGACAGTGACAAAATTCCCCTGAACATTTTATTTAGCACAATGGAATTATACCAAAGCACATAAAAATGTTTCAGTTATTTGAACATATATTCAGTAATATTTGGATATAAGTTCAAATTCAAAATAGTATTGATTTAAATTCAAAGTCTCAAAATAAATCCTTTTAAAATGTTCATTATTTTTGGTTTGGATCAAAACCCTTGCCAAAAATATTAAACATCTAAGAAGAACATTTTGGAACAATGAATGAGATTTTAGGGTTTTTGCCCTTCTTTTATTTAGGGTTTTGAGGCTTCTGACTTCCTCAGTTCAGGTTTCAAAAGTTTAAACATGATGCCCAGATGGAAGCAAGCATAGGTTAGGCCAGAACTAGGGATGTGACAACTCACCCCCACTAAACAAGAATCTCGTCTCGAGATTCAAGCGTAGGGTAGGATGAAAGGGAAACGCAAACTAGTACAATCTTCATGATCTAGGTTGCACTTCAAATGAACGTTGATTTGAACACCATCTTTGTCTTGTCGTCTTGCTCTGAGAACTCCAGCTAATCATGACAAGAAGAGGAAAGGAAAACTCTGGAAGGATCGGTCTTCTCGAAGGTCGAACAACTCAGGATTAACTCCCGGAATGTGACATAGCAACATCTCTCGAGCTGAGAGACGAAGCATACCTCTAGAGGGATGGAGTGGAGCAGGTGACGAGGTTCACTAGGTAGACAACAATTCCAGACTTTAAGAATGTGGCGATCGGTTGTCAACGTAGCGAGGAGTTGAATTGCCATGATACCACGACGAAACATCCTGGAGAAGGGTGATTCGTAGATTATTATCTTAAGTGGCAAAAAGAATTACCTTTGATATAGAGATCATTGAGACCCTCTATATCAGCCTAAGGCAAATCACAGCAATCGACTGGCGGGGGTCGGTAGAATAGCATACTCAGACTTGGATGATGTGGATTACCTTGTTGAAGACAACGTAATGGATGCATTTGCTTATCACCGGAAATGGATGAGACCCATGGTAGAATGGCACATTGGCGGTGCAAGCTGGGAACAAAATGCAAATGCTGGGAATGATTCTGGTAACTGGGGAAGGACCCAACCATAGAGAGTGAATTCACTGTTTGAAAGGATCATAGCATTGCCGAGGAAACTGAGAGCAAACCCAGTTAGTGCCGATGATAACACCTAGCGCTTGTGCGTGCTCTCAAGAACTTGAGCATTTCCATATTCATCAAGGTTTTACCAACATCCGTGTCAAGGATCCTGGCAACACAACATACCACCATGATGAACAACGATGGACGAGGAAGATGCATAGGAAGATAACATCAACTCAGATTTCACCCTAGCGAGGCCAAGGAAACAAAATCTAGATGATCGACCGAGAGACATTTAGCACTCCGCTTCTAATGTTCTCCTTGACGTGCTAGTGTAACCCATTCATAGATATGGTTTGATAACTAGAACATCAAGTAAAGGTCGGACTTCGGGAGCAATAGAATCCATAAGGAACAGTTACGGAGGTAAATCCTACGAAATCCTTATGGGGAGGTGGCCAACTTCCTCAAACAAGATACTACAATGATAGGTCTTCCGGCTGGGTGTGTTGGCCACGACATCCACTTTACCGGTTATCGAGGGACCAATATTATAGTTCTTGGGAAATGTTCCAACCATCATATCTGCCTGAGATTCAGATCTGGTTGGTGTCAAGATATTCCAGACTCATCGAGTCTAGGAAGAAAATGAAAGTTTGTAACACAAATCGACGAGATGACGTTGCGAGATTCTTGGGAAATGAACTACGATAGCAAGCTCCAAAACATGAGCTGGTTCTGCTACACATGTGTGAACACGCTGCCTCAGACAAACATGATCACATGGTAGTCTTACAATAAAACACTACCGAGTTTTGGTTGGGAACCATCAGCGAGGATATCGAAGTTCTTTCATAAGTCCGGATTAGCTCTTATGAAGATACTCCTTCTCCTTGAACAAATCAGTTAGTGGCTTGGTGTGCTAGGATATACATATGGAATGAAGATGATCAGTCTAACAGACCATAGAATTCTTCGCACGTGCATGACCGACTTGGGATGATTCCAAAGGAGCAAAAACAAAGTTTCCCGAATTCACGACGGCAGCTTACATCAAAATGCACGTGAATCAAAGGAAGTCACTCCTTTCATCAAACAAGTACTTCATGAGCTAGCATGAAGAAAATGCTTTCAAAAGTTTCCAACACTAACTTAATGTTCAACAACATCATGGAGGAGATAAGGATGTTGTCAATGGACTCAACAACAACTCATCGGAATTTCCATATCACTGGACTTCCACCATCGTGTGAACACGGTGATAGCATTGGTCAGACCCAAAAGATATAATGGTGTATGCTCGAGGGATCAACCACGAGGAAGACAACATTACGAGCATCGTTGGTTCTGACTTGATTTGACGATAGCCCACACTCAAATCAAAGGATTGATAAGACGATAGGTCCAACAACTGATCACAGGGACCAATCGATGAAGATATCATCTTTCTTCAACACACACTACACAAGAATATCCCTTTGGAACGAACTAAGTCAGGCAAGCTTTTATCTTCCAACCCTCCAAGTTGTCGTTTAGCTTAACCAACTAGCTCAGGGATATCTAACACCGATTCTTGGAGAGAAGGTGGTTCACAAGAAACCAACTTGATCACGAGCTCAACATAGCGGTCAGGTGACAACCTGGTAATACTTCCGAGAAGATCTTCGGAAATCACGAACCACCGATATGTTACTAAGCTCGAGAACAATCTTGCTTTTCAGGGCAAGATGATATGATCAAATGAGCGAGGACTTGACAAAATCCTACTCATCAATCAAAGAGTGCACCAGGAAATAAGGACTAGGTAGCACGATCAATCTTAGAATGGTGATTCAATAACCAACATACTAGGAATAAGATTATTGTCCATTAACTACCAAGCAATGGGGTTGCTAGGAGTATTGAGTTCACACATCATGATTCACTTGTCGGCACTCCGGCTGCAACAACACGGAACCGAGGAATGAAAAAGGATGGCGAGAAGTATCACTATGTCAAGAATTCACAAAAGGTGGTGCAATTCTCATGAAATTCCTGTCATAAAGAAGGTAATACTTCAGGGTAGAGCAGACCAGAAGCTGGATTGTAACTTGATCTGCGGAACACAACTACTTTGACCCAATCCTAAATATGGATGAGGTACTGGAGTTTGTTTCTCCTATTCATTCTGAAATAGAATGGCTTGGCGGACCACAAGGGTAATAGGCATCGATGAACGAATGCACGCATACTCTTGACTATCAATTGATAGACGAGGGTCAGAAGACAACTAAAGAGGGACAACTCAAAGGAACATACGATTTTCTGAGTTGTGGATGCATGGTTTAGCATGTCGAACGAATTCCACATATTTCTTCCGGATAACCCATGCAGAAAGGTAGAACTGGCAGAGTCACAATGTAGAATCGAGAACCCATCGAGAGCACTCTGATTGTGATCTTTCGATCAGCGAGGAACATCTGCCATAAGCGGTTCATAGTATTTGGAAGAAAGGAATACCACGAACATCGAGGACTAATGCAAAGGTTACTAATAACCTAAAGGAACGAGCAAAACTATCAACATGAAGCAAGTAGGGTGAATCTCGGGTTCAAAACCCAGGGATAGAATACCTACTACTAAATGGCATCACGGAATGCTTTCAATAATGACGGCCAGAGTCATCACACTGGAACATAAATCATGGCTAGACTACTAGATGATCCCCTAAAACACCTAGGGTCATAATAATTATTCCAACATAAAGGTCGAGGCAGTAGAATACCTCAACTCAACAATTAGTGTGATTGAGCTCGCATAAAGGAGCATCGAAACCAGAGGGAAAGGATTTTGCAAATGCATCAGACTATTTAGAAACCTGGAATGACTCAGACAGCATAACGACTGTAAATGCTCAGAAGAGATTTGAGACATACTACAAAATGGTGGCATAACCACTCAGAAGCACAATATCAAGGTTCCGAGATCAACAATTAACATATGGAAGTAGTAGGAACTGAACTGAGACTTAAATCCAACAATCTATAAGTCTACTGATTAGTAACACGTGATCCTGATAGAAAGAAAAGATAGCCTAGTTCTTAATCCCCGCAGGAAAGATAAGATGACTCAGATCAGAAGGCATAAGGTATAAGGAGTAAAAAGAGCCTTACGTTCCATCCCACAATCAATTCCCTTATATAACTAAGACTTTCTAGACTCAACTTCGACCAGTTTGGCTTGGTAATCCTACAGGCAGTCAAGCTCTGATACCAACGCTGTCAGGACCCCGACTCAATGCCACATCGACCTAGCATGTAACACCTCATATCACTTTGCGGCCTCACGCACGGTATTCCCACGGGTGTCGCCTTACCTTTGCCCGGGACCGTTTGCGCCTTTTGGCACACGTATATGACAGTGTCGCTAGCATCCATATGATAAGGAGCCCGGGCTGACATGGCTAGTCGTAAACCCAAAGTGGCACAGACTTACAGGGACAGGCATCCATGACCCAGCATCGAACGTGTCGGTCATCAGCGAGTGAATCCAGGCTGTAGCACTGGGCTAGCAGGACTCCGGTGAACCGGGCTGTAGTGGGCTAACAGGACTCCGGTATTCATCGCGTGACATTTCCCCGAAGGGACAGACACAGGAACGAAGAAGGACACATGCCGGCCAGCCTAAGTGTTCCGGAGCAGTAGCAAGCTACCAAGGCTCAATGGAAACACTAGGAGACATTTCCCGGTAAGAGAGGCTACTAAAGATAAACAACTAGATGGTCAGATCCCACACATACCAAGCATTTCAATAACATACACACAATATGCTCGATATGTGCAAATACAACATGGCATCACAACATGACTCTACGACTCAAGTATTTAATCAATAGGCTCCAAGGAGCAAGATATTACAAACATGGGTCTCATGACCCAACAATCAGAGCATACAAGTCAGAGCACAAGCGGAAGCTATCATGTCCGAGTACAGACATCTATAAATGAAAAAGGCTGAGAAGCCTGACTATCTATCAGATCCTGCCGAGGGCACAAGATCGTAGCTGAGGTATCAAGCTAAATGTCGAAGTCCACGTGGAACTACTAGCGAGACCGAAGTCTCTCTGCAAAAACATAAAATAGGCAAACGTGAGTACAAATGTACCCAGCAAGACTTACATCAGAGCTAACTACATATGCATCATTATCAACAAAGGGGATGGTGGAGTTTAACTGCAGCAAGCCAGCTTTGACTCAGTGGCTAACCTAAACTATGATTGCAAGTAACTCTTCAGGTGGCGCACACGATTCCACATATTCACCATATCAATACACCACTATGGATCCGCTCCCGTCTCCCTACGAGAGCGCCATCCATAGCACTCACGCTTATCTTGCGTATTTTAGAGTATCCACTTTCACTTGTCTATGAACTGATATAAGCAACCCAGAAGTCCTTTACCGCGGACACGGCTATTCGAATAGATGATGTTAACCCTGCAGGGGTGTACTTCTTCACACACGCTCTCACCACTTACCGCCGTTTACACGACATGTACTCGGCAACCTTCAAGCGGAAGCCCAACGTGGGTGTCGGCCACGGCCTGCCTAAACACTCGAGTCTCTAGTCCAGGTTTATCGCCTATTCGGGTTCCATCCATGAGGAGATCCGGCCGGAGTTTCGCTCATAGCCCCAAACGATGTGAACAGGGTTCCCGAGACACCAAACGGGCGCCCGGTACACCGTGCCACGTGCCTACCGCATCACAGCCCACCCCTACGGTCAGCGCTGCGCACGGCCTCCAGCATACTACAAACACCAGAAACTACTTGCAACTCCTGGACAGAGGACAAGGGTGATCAAGAAGCCGAGAGGGTCCATTGGTTTCGGGCCCAATGCGTGGTAGTAGCTGAATCATGGATCACAAACATAGAACTCAGTTCCTGAGGACGGCTGCAATGAGACAACCCACCATGTACTCCTACATGGCCTCTCACCGCTACCTTTACCAAATCGTGTTCACACACTTAGCTCACACACAGTAGGACATGTTCACACACCTCTGATTCATCCCCGATGAATCAGACCCGACTCAACTCTAAGCAGTAGCAGGCATGACAAACAAGCATGAATGAGTAGGCACAACAGGGCTCAAACAACTCCTACTCATGCTAGTGGGTTTCATCTATTTACTGTGGCAATGACAGGTCATGCGAAGGATAAAGGGGTTCAGCTACCGCAGCAGGTAACAGATGAATCGTTGTTGTCCTAATGCAGTAAAAGAGAGCAGGAGCGAGAGAGTGGGATTGTATCGGAATGAACAAGGGGGTTTTGCTTGCCTAGCACTTCTGAAGATAACATTGAGTCTTCATCAGTGTCAACGATCACATCATCGGTATCGCGTCTATCGAGAGGGGACAAATACCAGCAACACAGAAAAACACAATCAATGCAATGCACAAAATGATGCATGCTATGACATGGCAATATGAATGTGTTTTGAGCTAATGAAACTAGCAACAAGTTAAATGGGGTTGGTTTGAATACAAGATTCAAATTCAAACTCCATATGTGATTATTTAAATGCCCTTTATTGGTTTTGTCCAAAACAGAGGACAACCATTGTTCAAACATGCATGAAAATGGTACAGATGGATTCCTTGAATTTTTCTGATAATTTTTCATATATAATTTATTTAATTTGGAGTTACGGTTGAATTTCTATGATTTTTAGAAGTTTAGAATATATTATGGAATTATTAAATCATTTAAGATTTATTTAAATTCCAGAAAGGAATTATTGCGTCAGCATGACGTTGGCATGACGTCAGCAAGTCAACAGGGCCGGTCAGGGTCAAACCTGACCAGTGGGGCCCACTAGTCAGTGACTATGACTAATCCTAATATAACTAAACCTAACCTAGTTTAATTAGCCGGGCCGGGCCCGCCGGTCAGTGAGTCAGTGGCTAAAAAAAATTAGAAAAACTAAACTAATTAACAGGGGGCTGGCCCCACCTGTCATCGACCCAGGGGAGGTCAAACCCCTGGTCAACAGGGCCTAACCCGCCGGCGGTTCGTCGCCGGTGGCAACAGGCGCGGCGGAGGGCGCGGGCTCGCTCCTCCGGCGTCCAAATGGACGGAGGAGAGCGGCTACGGGGAGCTGGAGCTCACCTGCGCCCGTTTCAGCAAGCAGCAGCAGCTAGGGCGGCCGGAGACGATGGCCTCGAGCTCGGCAGCGGCGGCCGGAGCTCGGGCGTGCTCGGTTTCGGCGTTACACGGCACGGCGGGCGCGGCCGATGGGCTCTACGGGATGCTGGGGTCACCAGGAACACCCGGAGGCAACGAGCGCAGGGGGAGGAGCTCGGGAGCACGGAGCTCACCGGCCATGGCGGACGGCGGCTTCGGGTGCTCGTGGGGCGGCGGCTACAGGGCGTGCACGAGAGAGAGAGGTGAGGGGAAACGACGGCAAGCTCACAGGGAGGCAGCAGGGTGGCTCAGTGGGCTCAGGGACGCTTCTGCGACGGAGAATTGACGGCGGCGATCTCCGGTGGCCGACGAGGGGAACGGCGATGGTGGCGGCGTTGCAGCGCGTCCGGGACCTCGTGGCTCGGTGGAGGGGAAGAGGGGGTCGAGGCGGAGCCTCTGGGCTGCTCAAGGGAACGAGGGAGAGACCATGGCCGCGGTGGTTCTCGTCGGCGGCGGCGGGCGCGTTCGGTGAGGGGAACAGAGGAGGGGGAGAGTGTTCCGGGGAGAGTATGAGGACGCGGGAGAGTGAGGGAGAAGTGAGAGGGGGTCGGGGGCTGCGTGGCGTCGCGGGAGGGACCAGGGGAGGAGGAGGCAGCCAGGCAGGGAGGAGGTGGCCGGGGTGCGTGGCCGCGCGCGCCGGGCGCGTGCCCGTCCTCCTGGCAGAGGAGGAAGGCGACAGGGGGGTAGCGGTGGCGGGCTGGGCCGCTGGGGGAGCTGGGCCGGCTGGGCTGGACAGGTAAGCGCCAGGTAAGCTTTGCTCTTTTTATTTTTTTTCTTCTGTTTTGTTTTTATTTAATCTTTTGCCACTGTTTTGAAATAAAACAAATTCAAAGACAGTGACAAAATTCCCCTGAACATTTTATTTAGCACAATGGAATTATACCAAAGCACATAAAAATGTTTCAGTTATTTGAACATATATTCAGTAATATTTGGATATAAGTTCAAATTCAAAATAGTATTGATTTAAATTCAAAGTCTCAAAATAAATCCTTTTAAAATTTCATTATTTTTGGTTTGGATCAAAACCCTTGCCAAAAATATTAAACATCTAAGAAGAACATTTTGGAACAATGAATGAGATTTTAGGGTTTTTGCCCTTCTTTTATTTAGGGTTTTGAGGCTTCTGACTTCCTCAGTTCAGGTTTCAAAAGTTTAAACATGATGCCTAGATGGAAGCAAGCATAGGCCAGGCCAGAACTAGGGATGTGACAACGGAGGAGTCCGGATCCGCTGAGGCCAGAAGCTAACACTTCAACCGCCCCGAGCCCGGCGCGTTCGGCTCCCTTGGAGGGCAATGAGAATGGTCCGGAACAGTCCGTTGCCCGGTCGAGCATGCTGACCGAACTCCTGGAGCAAGCTGCTCTCTCAAAGGGTCACCGTACACTAACGGTTACGGTGTTGGAGAAGATGTCATCCGCCACAAGCGGGTTAAATGAAGCTTTTGGAAGTTTGCTCAAAGGCTTCGAGGTACGTGATAAAATACGTAATTTTTGATTGTTCCACACGCGCTAGGTGTGCTCCATATAGCTAGTAACCCCTGAGACTCTGGTTGGCCGCCCTAGGCGGCAAACAGAGGATCACACTCTTAGGTAATGATTGTACTGCATTCATGTGCAGGTGGCTAAGGGTCCAGCGATAGACTGGAACTCTGAATTCACCGAACTGAGGCGACAAATTGATGTGGTGGATACAGACATCATGCTTGTAAACAAGCGGTTTGACGAATCACAGAGTATGCGCTTGTTTTTTCCTCATTTGCTTTTAGGAAATATGAAGAGGATTGTAATATTAATTATGGTATGATGTTACTGCAGGCAGGGCTGCTGCCATTGAAGCCCTGAGGGTGGAACTTGCCCTAGCCAAGGAACGAGCCCAGGCTAGCAATGCGGCTGCCCTAAAGGCGGCCGAAGACTTGAGAGCCGAACAGGCTGCTCATCACCGAAGCGAAGAAAGATAGCCGAGATGGATGTGGAGCTGAGGGACGCCGCTGGCCGGTATGAGCTTCTCGCGAAGGAGAATCAGGAAAAGTTGGCTGACCTGAAAGAGGTGCTGGATTCGGCGAAGTAGACACACTCTGAAATTAGAGACGTGCGGGAGGAACTTCGAGCAGCCGGAGAAATCGCGGCTGGAAACCCCTATTTTCTGCGGATGAAGTTCTTAGATCCAAAGTACGCTCCTTTGGATCAACTTTGGAGCACTGCAGATGAGTATGTAGACTTGGCAAAAAGTGCGGCTGATGCGACCAAGTTATTCAAGGATCATAAAGATAATGAAATAGAAAGGCTATTCTGGTCGCAATTTAGCGCTCCAACATGCTCATTGCCATTGAGTGAGAAGATGGCCGCTATAGCCGAGCTCCATAGGTTGTCCGATCTTGCAATGAGGTCTGTAATAGACCATCTATGGCCGAAGGGACCAAGGCCGGACAGTTACTTTGGCTTGGTGCAGCAACTATTTGGCGCCAGATCACGGATTGATGCCGTGAAGAGGTCGGCGTGCATAGAGGGTGCGCGGATGGCTCTTGCCCGTGTTAAGACATATTGGGCAGATATGAAAGCCACCAGCATTGCCACACAAAGTCCGGCAGGGAGCCAGGACCCAGCCGAGCACTATTTTGAGCAGGTCATAGAAGGTGCCCGTATAATAGAGGCTCAGTGCTCGAAGGATGTCATGTTCGAGTGACAAGTCTATTGATTGTAAACAATTATGTGTTAATTATAGAGGCTGTTTTTATACTTTTGCCTGAGAGTGCTATAACGTCTCATGTGTGGCCGTTTATGTATGCATATAACATGAAATTTAGCAGTCGTTGGCTTTAGCCCCCACGCATATAATGCGGGGGTGTTTGAAAAAATATGTGTAATCACCCTTGATCCAACGTATTGGTCCATTAAGGAGGTGACCGCACGTCGAACCAGGCAACCGGACTATATAGCTGTAACACTTTCACTTAGCCATAGGAGTTTAAAGGTGGGGCTACTATGTAGCCCCTGGTACTTCCGCGTGCATCCATATATGGTGCGCGTACATACTTGACCGGGAAACCGGTCCTTTGTTGATGCGGAGGAATCCAAAAGATTCTGATGAGTCCTCGAGTGGTTGACCAGTCTCTCGCTGTATCATGACAGTCAGTTTTCGGCTTTCTCTACTGAGGTGCTCATCCGAAATATCCAGGGCACAATCGTAGTAGTTCTCCTTTGGTCGCCTTAGCCGATAGAACGGAACGTAAGGCAGCAAACCCAGGAGCTGGGCTAACCCAACATTTGACCAAAGACATGATTCAGAGCTGATGCATGTAAGGCCAAACTCGTGACGCCGAACACTCCCGAAGATATTCGGACTTTATAACATATACTGGGCTGAGTAACGCCCTTGACCCTGTATTTCCAGGTACATGCATTGACCTGTCGTGGCGAAAAGCCTATAACGCTAGTGTCCCTTGTGGGTGTATGGAATACCCATGGGATGTCAAGCAACAAAAGAAAGTAAAGAAGGTTTACACAGGGGCTTAATCTAAAGAGAAACCTTTGAGCGGGGCCCTGCTACACATCTGCGCCTTTGTCTTCGTTGTGCCGTATCCTGGAAGGGTGTCGCACGAGTAGTGTCTGTAAAAACGAAAAACTCATATAGAAGAGTAAGCGTGCGGGAAGTTGGTTATTCTCAATGGATATGAGAAATATGAGATATTGGCCTATTGAGAAGGCAAGCCGAATTGTGGGCTTTATTCTGTGTTGACAGCCCCTAGTACCATTTATGGGGATATATGTATAGCACCCATCTCAGGTTTATCCAGGCTGTTGTTGACGGTGGTGCACTGGACTCGTCTAACCGTGTCCTTGGTCTTAATGACCGATCATGCGTTCTCGTGGGAGAGGCCGCTTAGTGTCCGGCTACAGGAGCCGCCGCATACTGCTCTGTGTTTCCATTAACCGTTATGACGCCACGTGGACGGGCATCTTGAGTTTAAGGCAGGCGTAGTTCGGGATTGCGTTAAAGCAAGCGAAGGCCGTTCTTCCGAGTAATGCATGATAACCGCTGCTGAAGGGAGCGATATCGAAGAGTAATTCCTCGCTTCTGAAGTTGTCGGGAGAACCGAATGTCACTTCTAATATGAGGGAGCCCCAGCAGCGGGCCTCAAAGCCTGGTATCACTCTGTTAAAGGTGGTGTTACTTGGGCTTATTCTGGATGGGTTTATCCCCATCTTGCAGACGGTGTCCTGATATATCAGATTAAGACTACTGCCGCCGTCCATTAGGACTCGAGTGAGATGGTATCCATCAATTATTGGGTCGAGCACCAAGGCAGCCGATCTTCCGTGCCGGATACTGGCCGGGTGGTCCCTGTGATCGAAAGTGATCGGACAGGCCACCCAGGGGATGAATTTGGGGGCAACGAACTCTATGTGAGTTGCGTGGACCATGTTTACTGTTTTGACTCCTGGTGGGAACTTTTTCTGTCCCCGAGTGTTCGGCTGGCGAGGCTCATCCTCGTCTTCACTTGGCATTCCCGTCCCTTGTGTTCGGCGTTTAACTTCCCAGCCTGCTTGAAGACCCAACATTCTCTGTGAGTATGGTTTGCAGGTTTTTCGGGGGTGCCATGTATTTGGCACAATTTGTCCAGGACTTTATTCAAGTCGGACGGTCCCTCTTTGCTGCCTTTAGATGGCTTCTTTCTTTGACCGGGTCGAGAGCCCTTGAATCCGGCATTGACCGCCATGTTGTCCGGACTATCTTCATTGTTCCGGCGCTTATTCTTGTTGCGTCGTGGCTTCCCATTGTCATCTCGAATTTCGGATGTGCCTGGGTCGCTGGTGCCTCTACGGGCCAACCAGCTATCCTTGCCCACACAAAAGCGGGTCATAAGGCTTGTTAAGGACGCCATCGTCCTTGGGTTTTCCTGGCCGAGGTGTCTGGCTAGCCACTCGTCCCAGATACTGTGTTTAAAGGCCGCTAGAGCTTCGACATTCGGACAGTCGACAATTTGATTCTTCTTAGTAAGAAATCTGTTCCAAAGCTTGCGGGCTGACTCTCCGGGTTGTTGTATTATGTGACTTAAATCGTCTGCATCCGGAGGTCGAACATAGGTCCCTTGAAAATTTTCCCTGAAAGCATCCTCAAGTTCCTCCCAACTTCCAATTGAGTTTTCGGGGAGGCTTTTCAACCAATGCCGCGCTGGTCCTTTCAACTTAAGGGGAAGGTATTTGATGGCGAGGAGGTCGTCCCCACGAGCCATATGTATGTGAAGGATAAAATCCTCAATCCAGACCCCCGGGTCTGTAGTTCTGTCATATGCCTCTATGTTCACGGGTTTGAATCCCTGTGGAAATTCATGATCTAGCACCTCATCGGTGAAGCACAGAGGGTGTGCAACCCCCTGTATCTGGGCATGTCACGGCATACCGTCAGCTATTGTTGTGTCCGGTGTTGATTCCGAACTGGTATTCGATCAGTATGATCGTTTTGGTGACTGTAATCCTGCGTCCTCTGGATCCGTAGATGGACCTGGTTGCACCGGCCTTTTTGTCTAGGAGCTCACGTAAATCGTGTGCGGCATCAGTGGCTGCTCTATCACGGCCATGAAGTGGTTTGTCCGGCCTATTGGCCGTATTATTTTTTGGCGGACTGGGCTCTGCAGCCTCATTGTCAAATTCGATCAGCAGCTTGCATTTTGGGTAGCTCTTTGTGTGGCGATCGTCGCCATATTTCCCTTCAGTGTCTAGAACCTTATTCCATCTTCAGTTGAGCGTATCCTGCGCGGCTTTAAGCCTTTGCTTTTGCTTCTTGAGGATCCTCGCCGTGGCTATGAGCCTTCTGTGGAGGTTATCTTGTTCCAAACGTTTTTCCGGGATGATGAAAGCATCATCAACCAGACTGTCCTCCTCTCCGGAGGCAGTTTGATGAGTTCGGCCCTCGGGATCACTATGATTGGGCGTCTATTCAGCATGGCCTGGCTCTTCTTGCCCCATCGCTGGGCTCGTATTGTTGCCTTTGGAGTCAACCGGAGTGTCGTCTTTTCTTGTGCTGTTATTGCTATTTTTACTTTGACTAGACTTAGAGCGGCGCCTGCGCCATCGTTTTGGCTTTTGTCCGGGGGGTTTATCCTCCGTTGTGTCCTTTTTTTCACCGTTGTCCTCCTTAGGTGTGTTCACCATGTAGATGTCATATGATGAAGTGGCGGTCCACCGCCCTGTGGGCGGTGGTTCCGGATTGTCCCGTGGATCGACGTTCATACCGTCAATGTCATCGGAGTCGAAATCAAGCATGTCTGTTAGGTCATTGACAGTGGCTATGAAGTGGGTGGTGGGTGGGTGGCGATTTTCTTCATCATCCGGATCCCACACGGGCCGGGCATAGTTCGGCCAAGAGTCTCCTGATAAAGAGGGAGACTTTAACGAATTTAACATATCGCCAAAGGGGGAGTGCTGAAAGATATCCGCGGCGGTGAACTCCATTATGGGAGCCCAATCGGACTCAATGGGCCCAGACGCACGCGGCTCGGAGCCCACGCCCGAACACAGGTCCAGGGGTCGGGTGACACAGATCCCCTTAACGGTGGAGTCTGTGTTCGGCTCTACCGCCAAAGAGTATGCGGCCTTCGTGGCAGGGTCCATCCACTCGTCCTCGGTCGACGCGATCTGCCCCGGATTTAGGTCCGGAGCAGTTGCAGGGGCGATATCCGAAATATTTTCCGATAGCGGCTTTAAGCCCTGCTGATCGTGACTGTTCGGCGCTCCTGATGCAGGCCCGAATTCGTTGAAGATCAAGTCTCCACGAATATCGGCCGTGTAACTCAAGTTTCCAAACCTGACCTGATGGCCAGGGGTGTAGCCGTCGATCTGCTCTAGATGGCCAAGCGAATTGGCCCGCAGTGCGAAGCTGCCGAACAGGAAAATCTGTCCGACGAGAAAAGTCTCACCCGGGACTATGTTGTTGAAGGTTGAGGGCGCCATCGAGCCTTACAACGATGACACATAGGAACTCTCAATGAAAGCACCAATGTCGGTGTCAAAACGGGCGGATCTTGGGTAGGGGGTCCCGAACTATGCGTCTAAGGCTAATGGTAACAGGAGACTGGGGACACGATGTTTACCCAGGTTCGGGCCCTCTCGATGGAGGTAATACCCTACTTCCTGCTTGATTGATCTTGATGATATGAGTATTACAAGAGTTGATCTACCACGAGATCGTAGAGGCTAAACCCTAGAAGCTAGCCTATGGTATGATTGTTGTTATCCTACGGACTAAACCCTCCGGTTTATATAGACACCGGAGGGGGCTTGGGTTACACAAAGTTGGTTACACAGAAGGAGATCTATCATCCGGATCGCCAAGCTTGCCTTCCACGCAAAGGAGAGTCCCATCCGGACACGGGACGAAGTCTTCAATCTTGTATCTTCATAGTCCAACAGTCCGGCCAAAGTATATAGTAAGGCTGTCCGGATACCCCCTTATCTAGAACTCCCTCAGTCGGTATATTGTCAGACGAGACAGTTGCATCATACCAGTGGCTTCTTCATGTATTTTTGGAGGCAATGTCCCAGAAGGCACCCATTTCAGCAATCACCGATGGGGACGGTTCAATGGCTAAAGCAATAGCTACTGTCTGGACTGGAACAGATCATCGTTTGTGCACGTGGCATATCCAGGAGAATATGGTGATGGACCTCCGCAAGAAAAAGCTTGATGAATTTAGGGAATTCATTTACCGTCGTTGGGATGTTGATTTGTTTAAGAAAAGATGGGAGGCTTATAAGGTTCAGTTCAGAATAAAACCAACGGGGAAGAGGTCGTCATGGGTTAACAGGATGTACGAGCTGCGACACATATGGGCTGCTGCGTACATAAAGGGTAGATATTACCTAGGCATGATGAGTAATCAGAGGAGTGAGTCTCTCAACTCAAGGCTTCATGTGCACCTGAACAGGAAGATGCAGCTTGTTGATTTGTTGCAGCATGTTGAGCACTGTGTATCCATAATGTTTAAGAATGAAGCAACATTAGACGCAGTAGCAACACATACAATACCCTTCACTATGCTGAATGCACACCCTCTGGAGATTGCTGCCTCTTATATTTATACAACTGTTATGTTTCCAAAGGTAAAGCGTCAGATTGTTGAAGGGACAAATTGGCAGGTCATGGACTGGGTAGCATCTGATGGCTTGGTCGTGTTTGGAGTTTTGCGCAAAGCCCCATATGATAAGAACCCATATGGCAGGGATGCTACAGAATTGCAAGGTAAGAAAGGTAAGGATGCTAAGGACTTGCATGCAAAAAAATTGGATGCTGAGGATCCCAATGACTTGGAAGGTAAGGATGCTGAGGACTTGCATGCAAAAAACATGGATGCTGAGGATCCCAATGACTTGGAAGGTAAGGATGCCGAGGACTTGCATGCAAAAAACTTGGATGTTGAGGATCCCAATGACTTGGAAGGCAAGGATGGTGTGGACTTGCATGCCAAAAACCTGGATGCTAAGGATCCCAATGACTTGGAAGGTAAGGACAGTGAGGAGTTGGATGCAAAAAAGTTGGATGCAGGCCACAGGAGGTGCCCCCCCATGGGAGTACGAATTGGACAAGGGGGAGGGGGCGCGACCCCTTTTCCTTCTCCCTCTCTCCCTCTCTCCCTCCACTTCCCTCTTTCCCCCTCCGTTGGAAAGGAAGGGGGCAACTAGGACTAGGAGTCCTAGTGGGACTCCCCCCACTTGGCGCGCCCCTAGGGCCGGCGGCCTCCCCTCTCTTCCTTTATATACGTGGGTAGGGTGGCACCTCAAAGCACATCAATTGTTTCTTAGCCGTGTGCGGTGCCCCCCTCCATCGTTTACTCCTCCGGCCATATTGTCGTAGTGCTTAGGCGAAGCCCTATGCAGATCACATCACCATGACCGTCACCACGCCGTCGTGCTGACGGAACTCATCGACTCCTTCGTACCTCTACTGGATCAAGAGTTCGTGGGATGTCATCGAGCTGAACATGTGCAGAACTCGGAGGTGTCATACGTTCGGTACTTTCGGTTGATTCGAGAAGACGTTCGACTACATCAACCACCTTAAGTTAACGCTTCCACTTTCGGTATACGAGGATACGTGGACACACTCTCCCCCTCTCATTGCTATGCATCTCCTAGATAGATCTTGCGTGAATGTAGGATTTTTTTTAAATTGGATGTTACGTTTCCCAATAGAGCCCTCCCGTTGGCACGGGCCAAGGTCCACCACGCCTCCATTGCCTTAAGGTCGCCATAGACTAGGCAGACCGTCAGCGGCGCCGATGGAAAGGAAAGAAACCCTAATGCCATAGGCAGTCACGAGAGGAGGCCAAAGGGTTACACTCACGTACCGTGTTAGCGACTCTAATGATTGTGATTGTTACTAAATTTGCCTGTGAACTTGGGTCAAATTTTGAAGAGCTTGACTACAGATAAACATAATATGCGGAGAAGGGGGGGGGGAGAAGTACATATGTCCCTCTTAACATAAGATCTGATCTTTAGAAGACAAGTTGCTTATACTAGCAATCATTTGGTCAGAAATGGAAACACATGTTTATAAAGCACACATCACACTTGGTGCAAAAACAAGAGGAAAAAACTCTTCAAAACAACCAATTGATCGACCAATTAATATTAGTTGGGTCGCTTGCTCTGCCACAAGCCCCTTCATTCCCACATGCCCCCACTCCCTTCTCTCTTCGCGAGCACATGACTTGTTTCAATCTCTTCTTGAGCGCCACCTCATTTTCCTCCCCCTCTCCCTCCTTCTAGACGCCCTATCCTCTGTCCTTGATGTTGCTTGAGTCGGTAGTGAAGAGGTCGATGATCCAATAATGAAGGCAAGTGATTCGGAGATTGTTCCATGTTGCATAATCATTCTCATGGTTTGCTGCAAACCCACGGGCAATATGTTGCGTTCACTCTAGGGGTGTCTTGTTCGAATATCCTGTCCATGGAGTGGACACCATACTCCTTACACGCAACTTTTTTCCTTGATGATTTGTTGTGACCAACAATGAGCGGTTGCACACATGAATTTTTGCTGCGAGGGTGTTTCCCAAATGTTGCAGCATTTTTCTCTCCATGTGTTTTGAACAAAAATGATGATTTTCATAGGGAAAAAGGGTCGGTTCCGGCTATAGGAAAAGAAGTTGAACACAACAATAAGGAACCCGACAACTGGCCATGGATAGGGGAAAGGGAAACAACACTCGAAATCAGAACTAACCACTATGTTACGACGGGAGCACGGGTGAATGCCCGGGATCCACCTGGGCACCCCAGATCGGCCCGAGGCCGCCGGAGACGTCAGCCCCCATCCACCGCTCCGCCCCTGAACCCCAACCACCGCCGCACACCCCTGCCACCCACCACGCGCCCTCACCCTGCCCAGCCCATCCTACCTCTTCCTTCCTCTGGCGGCTTTAAATGCCAGTCGGGCTATCGGGGGGATGACCCCCCGGTAGGCATCTCAACACTTAGCAATTTTCAAAAAATTGGGGCGACATCAGTCCAGCTGGCCCTCCAGCTAGCCCTCCAGCTAGCCCTCTGGCTTCGGGTCGGCTAGGCTCGATGTTGGGGCTCTGGCCGGCTGGCCGCAAGCTGGCAAGCGGCGGGTCAGCGCCCGTCCAAACCATCTGTACGACAACACCGCTTCCCATGATGGAGAAAGCATGGAAACAGTGCGCCCCTCATCGCTGGCCGGGGAAGGAGTGGCTACAGTGCGGACGGCTCCGCTGGCCGGGGCGACAGATGTCAGCGCGGCCCCGCACCGTGCCAACTGCCCCGTGAAGAGAAGGGCAACGCGCCACAGTGGCGGGCTACCGGCGGGTCCCGTAGCCGGCGGGCCCCGCAATTGTCGGGCCCCACTGGAAGGAAGAGACAATGATAGCAGGGCCACGCCCACCTTATTTTATCACTTGTAACCTGGGAGGCCAGGCTATAATGCCTCTGAAGAGCCCCCCTAAGAGGGCGTCGGCTCATTCGTCACACACACACCCACACCCACACACATGCAAGGAGAAGAGGAGAGCTAGCTCCTTCTTCCTCCTCCATCCAAACATCTCAACGAGCACGATTTGTAGTTATTGTGATAATCATAGTCGATCCAGCAGGACTAGGGGTGTTACATCCCTCGGAGAACCCCGAATCTGGGTACATCGTGCGTCTCACATCGCTTGTCCCCAATCTCGCTTTCGGAACCCACTGGCGTCCTCTGGCCCCAACCCCTCTCGATAAACCTACCCATGGCATCTGCCGTGAGCACACCACGACACACGCCGACCAAATTACCAACAGAACCTTCGATGGAATAAAAACGTACGACTATTTGCTCACGAAAGCGATGCTTAATGGGGGTTTATAATGGTGATAAATGCACAAGACAGCAAACTTCCTGCTGATACTGTCGGGAACCAGCATGAAGTTTGCTGTCTTGTGCATTTTTTACCATTATAAACCCCCATTAAGCATCGCTTTCGTGGCATGGGTTACCCGCATTGTACTCAGATTCTTCTGTCTGAAAAATAGATCATTTCACAATAACGGCGTTTCAGCGCTTGGGGCTTAGATCAGCCTGGGCAAAATAAAAAAATTCACAAAAAATAAAAAAAGAAATCAAACAATTGGATGAAGTGTCCCTGATATGCGTGATGTTCGTGCAAAATTTGATAGAGTTTCAACATTCAAGGAGCGCGCGATAAAAAAAGATAAAACTCGGCTCTTTGAGTAAGGTTACTGTTCATGCATTGTTTTGTCGGGTTTTATTGTTTTTGCCACGAGCTCCACAGATGTCCAAACATGCTGAAATTTTGCACGCACATCATGCACTCAAACATCTTCCAAGCAAAGAAAAATCAATTTTATTTATTTATTTATTATCATGTTACTGTTCACCGTCATCTGGACCCGGGCACCGAATTGGATTTTCGATCATTCCATGTCCAAATCACGCACGGCACGGCACGGCTACGGCGGTCTCAAACGGAGAGCGGCCGAGCATGAGCGTGCACCCGTCAGCCACACGTCCCGTGCGGTGATCCCCTTTGACTTGAGCCCACTCCACGACGACGGCGACGTGTAGGTCGACTTGTTCGATCAAGCTCGCGTCGCTGGCGGATCAGCCCGCGCACCCCCGCCTCGTCGGCATCCTCTCCTCCCGTCGTGAGATCCGTGGCTAGTTGGCCACCGATGCCGATGCTGATGCCGTATACGGCACATGCATGCACGGGGAAACAACCAACAGAGCCGGTCAGGTCATGCATGTTCGTCCGCCCTGGTCCGATCCTGCTCCGCGTGATGCCAAAGACGACTCAAAGGAGACGGCACGGAGGACCATGCGATGCGTGCGTAGTGTGGTGCCGGCGTGGTGTGTGTGCGTGTGATAAGCCGAGCTGGTCACACGAAGCCGTGCACTGAAGCAGTGATGAGCCAACGCCCGTGAAACAGTATGAGCTATCTACCCTGTAGTTTTTGCTTGAACATTTTTCAATAATTAGGGCATTATTGTTGATCTTATGTAATATGTAGTGCAGTGTTAAAAACGCTCTATTTCAACTAGTACTGCTGGCCGCCTCTTCCTCCTCCTAAAAAAAGCAGCTAGGGTTTCTGCCTCTCGCCGGCTCCGACGCAGATCCGCCTCGTCTCCGGTGGCCCTAGGGCCATGGAGGCGCGGTGGATCCTGCCAAGGGCCGGCGGGAGGGCTTCGTTTTTAGTCGTTTTTTTCAATTTTGTTAGGGTTTGCGTTCTGCTCAGGAAGACGAAACGGCGGCGGCTTTCTGAAGATGTAATAAAGGTCTCCCCGCCTAGCCCCGTTTCAGTGGTGCATCTAGCATCGTTGGTGGGTGTGTGGAGGTGTGTCTCCGGCGGATCTATCTTTGTTGGATTTGCTCGGATCTTGTTGGTGTTCGTCTACGTTCGTGTGTCTTCGGATTGGATCCTTCCGACCAATGTTATTCTTCATCTGTGGCGATTGCTATTCTGGTGCGCTGGTCCTATGGGACCTTAGCACGACGACTTCCCGGCTGTCTACTACAACAAGTTGTGCCTGACTCTGACGATGGAGGGGCGATGATGGCGGCGCGCATTCGGCTCGCTTCAGTGCTTGTAGTCGTCGCTAGGTGGTCTATGGATCTAGATGTAATTTTTATTATTTTTGGTATTCGTGGTACTGCCATAATTGAAGATGAATAGATCGGAAGATTTCCCGCAAAAAAAAGTGTTAAAAACGCTCTTATATTAGGGCATATATAAGGATGGCAATGGGTAGGGTATGGGCAGGGTAGAGCAATACCATACCCATACCCATATAGTCAGTGGGTACAAAATTCTACCCATACCCATACCCATGGGTATGAATCTTTACCCATACCCATACCCGATCGGTACCCGTACCCATTGGGTACCCAATGGCTAGAACAAATAGTACACAAGTTGTTCACAAATTTATGCTCATTGATAGCACATTTGACAAAAATTCAATTATCTCATCTCAATAACAGGTAGATGAGTAAATGACCAATATCAAAATTTAAAAATCACAACATACTCTTTAGTCAATAGAAGTAGACGAGTCACATGGCAAATTAATGACTAAATGACGGCAACTTAACATTAGTTCATAAACGGGCAGGGTATGGGTATACCTGCGGGTACAAGGCTATACCCATACCCTACCCATGACTTAACAGGTAGGGTATGGTTACTACCCATGGGTATAAAAATGTGCCCATACCCTGCCCATGAGGGTACGGTACCCGCGGGTACCTGTACCCGTGGGTAAAATTGCCATCTTTAGGCATATACAATGATGCTATCTTAAGAGTGCCACATAGGATAATTGGTGAGGTGGAAGAGATGCTCTCTTAATTAACTTAATTAAGAGATGCTCTCTTAGTAACAATTGTCTCACTAGCTATTTAGAGGAATAAATAGCATAAAACTACTAATTTACGGGTTAGGGTTTCAAAAAACTATAATTTTTTAATTTTTCTCAGAAAACTATCAAACATGAGGTCGGCTGTTTCAAAAAAACCCAAAGTGGTCGTGACTAGCGTTTTAACCGCGTTTCTGACGTGTTGGACCCACCGGTTAGGCCACGTGGCCACACGCGCCCACGGCGCAGCCGTTGACGGCCGTTATCCCCCGACCGGTCCGGTCGGAACCAGGGTAAATACCCCACCCTACTCGCTCACTCTCACTCTCCTGCTCGTTCACTCTCACTCTCCTGCTGGCTCACTCCCTTGCTCCCACTCCCCTTCTCGAGTACGAGCTCGCCGCCGCTCTCCGTCTTCGAGGCCGGTCGTCGTCGACCTCCTTGCCGCCATGCCTTCCTGGAACGACGAGGAAATGAGCTCCGACGAGGACTACGAGGTCGTCAGCATGGACATGGGACTTATGGTAAGTTTTTCTTTGCCACCTAGGGTTAGGTTAGGGTTAAATGCTAGTAGGCCTAGGCTACAACCATGGATCTTGCTTAGTTTGGTGTTGTTGTTGTCTCTGTGATATGGTTCTTGATTACTGAGGGTGGGGGTTGGTTGTAGGATTGAACTAACCTAGGGTTCATCTTTGTACAATGTTAGGGTTCATGTTGATTTCGGGATTTCTTCACTGTTTAGGGTTAATGAAAAGTGCAAGTTGATTGTGGTATTTTAGTGATTGAAACCAGTGTTCTTTTGGTTGTGCTCCTCTTCTTGGGAGGTGGTACTGGTGTTGCTGAAGAGGTGTTGGTCCTACTCTTCTTGAGAGGTGGTGTTGCTTCTTCTTCAGGCCTGGATGGATCATACCATCTCCTCTCCTTCTTCTGCTTCTTCCTACTCTTCCTTCCAGATGGCAGCCTTGGAACATCTTCTTCATCACTTAGGCCAAAATCACCTGGAAAACAATACTCATCAGCTTCAGGGACATAATCTTCAAACTTGATGTGCTTAGGCTCACTGTTAGACTTGCTAGTTGAGCCAGGTTTTCTAACTGGCTTAAGCTTTTTTGCTCCTTTTGTAGTTAGAGCAGCAGGATCCTCTGCTTCTTCATCTTCAAAAATAATTTGTTCTTCCTGCCAAAACTCAGAAGGTTCTGAGTTTGCTCCACAAAAGTGCTCTGCAGTATCTATGCCAACCTCATCTTCACCCCTACACCAAGCTTTGTAAGAAATTTTCTGCCCTCTGTAATCACGACATGGATGATAAATGCAACGATGGAAAAAACTTAGGGAATACAGGGAAGGATGACAAAGACATGGGTGATAGACCAAACGAAGGCAAAGGAATGGATGGTATGCGCATGGATGATAATGATAATGAGGATGCAAGCAAGGATGGCATAGACCTGGATGATGTACACATGCAAGGTAAAGGAATTGATAATAAAGGCATGGCTGGTCCAGATCTGAATGAGTGTATGGAATACATAGAGACTGTGAACAAGACTTTCAGGACTGAGGAAGAAGCCTACATGTTCTATGTAGGCTATGCGAGAAAAAAAGGGTTTGGTGTTAGAAAGGATGATCTGAAGTACAGGGGTTTGGGTCCGGCGGATCTATCTTTGTTGGATTTGCTCGGATCTCGTTGGTGTTCGTCTACGTTCGTGTGTCTTCGGATTGGATCCTTCCAACCAATGTTATTCTTCATCTGTGGCGATTGCTGTTCTGGTGCGCTGGTCCTATGGGACCTTGGCACGACGACTTCCTGGCTGTCTACTACAATAAGTTGTGCCCGACTCTGACAATGGAGGGGCGATGACGGCGGCGCGCCTTCGGCTCGCTTCAGTGCTTGTAGTCGTCGCTAGGTGGTCTAAGGATCTAGATGTAATTTTTATTATTTTTGGTATTCGTGGTACTGCCATAATTGAAGATGAATAGATCGGAAGATTTCCCGCAAAAAAAGTGTTAAAAACGCTCTTATATTAGGGCATATACAATGATGCTATCTTAAGAGTGCCACATACGATAATTGGTGAGGTGGAAGAGATGCTCTCTTAATTAACTTAATTAAGAGATGCTCTCTTAGTAACAATTGTCTCACTAGCTATTTAGAGGAATAAATAGGATAAAACTACTAATTTACAGGTTAGGGTTTCAAAAACCTATAATTTTTTAATTTTTCTCAGAAAACTATCAAACATGAGGTCGGCTTTTTCAAAAAACCCAAAGTGGTCGTGACTAGCATTTTAACCGCGTTTCTAACGTGCTGGACCCACCGGTTAGGCCATGTGGCCACATGCGCTCACGGCGCAGCCGTTAGCCCCCGACCGGTCCGGTCGGAACCAGGGTAAATACCCCACCCTACTCGCTCACTCTCACTCTCCTGCTCGCTCACTCTCACTCTCCTGCTGGCTCACTCCCTTGCTCCCACTCCCCTGCTCGAGTACGAGCTCGCCGCCGCTCTCTGTCTTCGAGGCCGGTCGTCGTCGACCTCCTTGCCGCCATGCCTTCCTGGAACAACGAGGAAATGAGCTCCGACGAGGACTGCGAGGTCGTCAGCATGGACATGGGACTTATGGTAAGTTTTTCTTTGCCACCTAGGGTTAGGTTAGGGTTAAATGCTAGTAGGCCTAGGCTACAACCATGGATCTTGCTTAGTTTGGTGTTGTTGTTGTCTCTGTGATATGGTTCTTGATTACTGAGGGTGGGGGTTGGTTGTAGGATTGAACTAACCTAGGGTTCATCTTTGTACAGTGTTAGGGTTCATGCTGATTTCGGGATTTCTTCACTGTTTAGGGTTAATGAAAAGTGCAAGTTGATTGTGGTATTCTAGTGATTGAAACCAGTGTTCTTTTGGTTGTGCTCCTCTTCTTGGGAGCTGGTACTGGTGTTGCTGAAGAGGTGTTGGTCCTGATCTTCTTGAGAGGTGGTGCTGCTTCTTCTTCAGGCCTGGATGGATCATACCATCTCCTCTCCTTCTTCTGCTTCTTCCTACTCTTCCTTCCAGATGACAGCCTTGGAACATCTTCTTCATCACTTAGGCCAAAATCACCTGGAAAACAATACTCATCAGCTTCAGGGACATAATCTTCAAACTTGATGTGCTCAGGCTCACTGTGAGACTTGCTAGTTTGGCCAGGTTTTCTAACTGGCTTAAGCTTTTTTGCTCCTTTTGTAGTTAGAGCAGCAGGATCCTCTGCTTCTTCATCTTTAGAAATAATTTGTTCTACCTGCAAAAACTCAGAAGGTTCTGAGTTTGCTCCACAAAAGTGCTCTGCAGTATCTATGCCAACCTCATCTTCACCCCTACACCAAGCTTTGTAAGAAATTTTCTGCCCTGTAATCACGACATGGATGATAAGTGCAACGATGGCAAAAACTTAGGGAATAAAGGGAAGGATGACAAGGACATGGGTGATAGACCAAACGAAGGCAAAGGAATGGATGGTATGCGCACGGATGATAATGATAATGAGGATGCAGGCAAGGATGGCATAGACCTGGATGATGTACACATGCAAGGTAAAGGAATTGATAATAAAGGCATGGCTGGTCCAGATCTGAATGAGTGTATGGAATACATAGAGACTGTGAACAAGGCTTTCAGGACTGAGGAAGAAGCCTACATGTTCTATGTAGGCTATGCGAGAAAAAAAGGGTTTGGTGTTAGAAAGGATGATCTAAAGTATAGGGGTCTGGGTCCGAAACAAAATGCATACAAAAGGACATACAAGTGCTGCAAACAAGGATGGCGGGCCCTTAAGCACTTTAACAAAGCTGAAAGTAAAATAACACCAAGGGGTCTTTCTCGGTGTGGGTGTCCCGCTCTTTTTCTGGTTGAGCTACAAGATAGCAGTGGCCTCTGGTTCATCAAGAACTTTGTGGACAAGCATAACCATCTGTTTGTACCTGCTGACCTCACTCCCTACTTATTGGCTCATCGTAGAATAACTGACACACAAAAGGCCGATGTCATCGAGTATCCTGTTGGTGGACTTCGAACACATCAGATTATGAATGTAATGGAGAAGAATGCCGGAGGTCCCGACAAGCTTGGATTTATAGATCGAGACCTATACAACCATGTTTCAATCCAGAAGAAGCGCAAGATAGAAGGCAGTGATGCTAGATATTTGCTCACCTATTTGATTGCACAGAAAAAAGCAGACTCGGAATTCTTTTTCAAATACACAAAGACAAAGAAGGCCATTTGAGGAACATATTCTAGGATGATTCACAATCCTGGTTTGACTATGTTGCCTTTGGTGGTGTCATGGTGTTCGATAGTACATACCGGTCTAACAAGTACAAGCTTCCATTTGTTCCATTTGTTGGTCTGAACCATCACCGCAACACAGTTTTGTTTGGGGTCGGTGTCAGTGTCAAAACCGGCAGATCTCAGGTAGGGGGTCCCCAACTGTGCGTCTAAGGCTAATGGTAACAGGAGACTAGGGACACTATGTTTACCCAGGTTTGGGCCCTCTCGATGGAGGTAATACCCTACTTCGTGCTTGATTGATCTTGATGATATGAGTATTACAAGAGTTGATCTACCACGAGATCGTAGAGGCTAAACCCTAGAAGCTAGCCTATGGTATGATTGTCGTTGTCCTACGGACTAAACCCTCCAGTTTATATAGACACCGGAGGGGGCTAGGGTTACACAAAGTCGGTTACAGAGAAGGAGATCTATCATCCGGATCACCAAGCTTGCCTTCCACGCAAAGGAGAGTCCCATACGGACACGGGACGAAGTCTTCAATCTTGTATCTTCATAGTCCAACAGTCCGACCAAAGTATATAGTCCGGCTGTCCGGATACCCCCTTATCCAGGACACCCTCAGTAGCCCCTGAACCAGGCTTCAATGATGATGAGTCCGATGCGCATACTGTATTCGACATTGCAAGGCGGGTTCCATCTCCGAATACTCCAAGATAATTTTGAACACTGAAGCCGTGTCCGACTCTGCAAGAAAAATTTCACATACCATCGTAGAGAGAATGATAATCCACAAATCTAATCCGCTGACAACTCTTCATAGCGTGACATCACGCCACGACCCGGCCTTTATTCGAACCGTTTTTTTACAACCAGGTACCGCACACATTGCAAGGCGGTTTCCTCGGCACGTCTTGTCGAAGCAGAGATCGTGTCCCTCTTATCGCGGGATCCTCATCAATACGGGTATGGGTAACCCCACCACGCCTGTTGGCATATCTCTGTGTTTTTAGGCAAGTCCCAAATGGTTACTCTAGGGACGCTTGATATTCTCCCCCTTTATAGAGGGGTCAGGGCCTATCCCTTTCTTACCACGCTCGCGCCTTTCCGCCCCTCGAGTTCCAACACCCGAAGCTCAAGCTTAGGTACTTAGGATCTTCAATCATGTCCGGATCCAATCTTCAGGGTCGGTGGATGGTGAGGGAGTCCTGGATTAGGGGGTGTCCGGATGGCCGGACTATGACCTTTGGCCGGACTCCCGGACTATGAAGATACAAGATTGAAGACTTCGTCCCGTGTCCGGATGGGACTTTCCTTGGCGTGGAAGGCAAGCTTGGCGATACGATATGTAGATCTCCTCCCATTGTAACCGACTCTGTGTAACCCTAGCCCTCTCCGGTGTCTATATAAACCGGAGAGTTTTAGTCCGTAGGACGAACAACAATCATACCATAGGCTAGCTTCTAGGGTTTAGCCTCTCTGATCTCGTGGTAGATCTACTCTTGTACTACCCATATCATCAATATTAATCAAGCAGGAGTAGGGTTTTACCTCCATCGAGAGGGCCCGAACCTGGGTAAAAACATCGTGTCCCTTGTCTCCTGTTACCATCCGCCTAGACGCACAGTTCGGGACCCCCTACCCGAGATCCGCCGGTTTTGACACCGACATTGGTGCTTTCTTTGAGAGTTCCTCTGTGTCATCACCTTTAGGCCCGATGGCTTCTTCGATCATCAATAACGACGCGGTCCAGGGCGAGACTTTTCTCCCCGGACAGATCTTCGTATTCGGCGGCTTTGCATTGCGGGCCAATTCACTTGGGCATCTGGAGCAGATAGAAAGCTACGCCCCTGGCCATCAGGTCAGATTTGGAAGTTTAAACTACACGGCTGACATGCCCGGAGACTTGATCTTTGACGGATTTGAGCCACAGCCGAGCGCGCGACACTGTCACGATGGGCATGACCTAGCTCTGCCACCGGACATAGCCTAGAGCGCCGCTCAGGTGTCCGCTCTGACCCTTAGCTCGGAGCCGACTGTGCCGATCGAGGACGTTGGCTGGGCGCCGCCTCGGGGGCTGCAATCTCTACGGCGATCGAGCCGAACACCAATCTTGTCCTTCGCGGAGCTCGTGACTCCGAGGTGCCGGACTCCGTTCCGGACTCCGAATCTTCCGCACCCCTCCCGATCGAACCCAATTGGGCTCCGATCATGGAGTTCACCGCCACAGACATCTTTCAACACTCGCCCTTTGGCGACATCCTGAATTCACTAAAGTCTCTCTCTTTATCAGGAGAGCCCTGGCCGGACTATGGTCAGCAAGGTTGGGATGCGGACGATAAAGAAATCCGAAACCCACCCACCAGCCACTTCATAGCCACTGTCGATGATTTAACCGACATGCTCGACTTCGACTCTGAAGACATCGACGATATGGACGCCTATGAAGGAGACGACCAAGAACCAGCGCCTATAGGGCACTGGAAATCCACCTCGTCATACAACATATACATGGTGGACACCCCAAAAGAAGGGGATGATGATGGAATAACGGAGGATGACCCCTCCAAGAAATAGCCTAAGCGCCGGCGTCAGCGGCGCCGCTCTAAATCCCACAAAAGCAAAAACGGCGAGTCCGGCACCGGAGACAATAACACCCCGAACAGTGCTGAAGACAACCCCCTCCAGCAGGATTCAACGTAGGAGGATGGAGAAGCCAGCCCTCATGAGAGAGCGGCAGACAGAGAGGTCGAGGACGATAATTACATGCCTCCCTCCGAAGACGAAGCAAGCCTCAACGCCGATGAATTTGTCGTGCCTGAGGACCCCGTCGAACAAGAGCGTTTCAAACGCAGGCTCATGGCCACGGCAAGCAGCCTCAAGAGAAAACAGCAGCAGCTTAGAGCTGACGAAGACTTGCTAGCCGACAGATGGACGGAAGTCCTCGCTGCCGAAGAGTACAAACTCGAACGCCCCTCCAAGAGCTACCCAAAGCGCAGGCTGCTACCCCAACCAGAGGAGGAAGCAACTAAACCTACATCACCAGCGTATGATGTGGCCGATCGTCCACCCCGTGGCCGCGACAGAGAGGCCTTTAGGCCATCAACTCAAGCCGCACCCCGACGCTGCTCAAAAAGTTCCAAGGCACGGGGAAACGCGCCAGACCTGCAAGACATATTGGAGGACAAGGCAAGGCAAACAAGATTGATCTACGGATCGCGTGGGCGCCCCACGACATGTGACGATAACCGTCACGCCGGATATGGCAAATACGGCAGGCCGAACACAACAGACAAAGCTCATCCGAGCTACATCATGATATAGCCTAGTACAGAGGCGCCGCACACCCACTATGCTTCATAGATGAAGTAATGGATCATCAAATCCCCGAGGGTTTTAAACCCGTAAACATCGAATCATACGATGGCACAACAGATCCTGCGGAATGGATCGAGGATTATCTCCTTCATATCCACATGGCCCGTGGTGATGATCTACACGCTATCAAATACCTCCCACTCAAGCTTAAAGGACCGGCTCGGTATTGGCTTAACAGCTTGCCAGCAGAGTCAATTGGTTGCTGGGAGGACCTGGAATCCGCATTCCTTGACAATTTCCAGGGCACCTATGTGCGACCACCACATGCCGATGACCTAAGCCACATAATTCAGCAGCCAGAGGAATCGGCCAGACAATTCTGGACACGGTTCCTAACCAAGAAAAATCAAATAGTCGACTGTCCGGACGCAGAGGCCCTCACAGCCTTCAAGCATAACATCCGAGACGAATGGCTTGCCCGGCACCTAGGACATGAAAAGCCGAAATCCATGGCAGCCCTCACGACACTCATGACCCGCTTTTGCGCGGGAGAAGACAACTGGCTAGCTCGTAGCAATAACATGACCAAGAGCCCTGGTAATTCGGATACCAAGGACAACAATGGCAGGTCGCGTCGCGACAAGCACAAGCGCCGCATATACGGCGACAACACTGAGGATACGACAGTTAATGCTGGATTCAGAGGCTCTAAACCCGGTCAGCGGAAAAAGCCATTCAAAAGAAATACTCCGGGCCCGTCCAGTTTAGACCGGATACTCGATCGCTCGTGCCAGATACACGGCACCCCCGAACAACCAGCCAATCACACCAACAGGGATTGTTGGGTGTTCAAGCAGGCAGGCAAGTTAAGTGCCGAAAACAGAGACAAGGGGCTGCATAGCGATAACGAGGAGGAGCCCCGGCCGCCGAACAACAGAGGACAGAAGGGCTTTCCCCCACAAGTGTGGACGGTGAACATGATATACGCAACCCACATCCCCAAAAGGGAACGGAAGCGTGCACTCAGGGACATATATGCGTTGGAGCCAGTCGCCCCAAAGTTCAACCCATGGTCCTCCTGCCCGATCACTTTTGATCGAAGGGACCACCCCACTAGCATTCGTCATGGCGGATTCGCTGCATTGGTCCCGGACCCAATCATTGACGGATTTCACCTCACTAGAGTCCTCATGGACGGCGGCAGTAGCCTGAACCTGCTTTATCAGGATACAGTGCGGAAAATGGGCATAGATCCCTCAAGGATTAAACCCACAAAGACGACCTTTAAAGGCGTCATACCAGGTGTAGAGGCCAGCTGTACATGCTCATTTACACTCGAAGTGGTCTTCGGATCCCCGGATAATTTCGGAAGCGAGGAGTTAATCTTTGACATAGTCCCGTTCCGCAGTGGCTATCACGCCCTGCTCGGACGAACCACATTTGCAAAGTTCAATGCGGTGCCGCACTACGCATATCTCAAGCTCAAGATGCCAGGCCCTCGCGGAGTCATTACGGTCAATGGAATCACCAAACGCTCTCTCCGAACATAGGAGCACACGGCGACCCTCGCGGCGGAAGTACAAAGTAGCCTCTCAATGCAATTCTCCAATCCGGCTATTAAGCATCCAGACACCGTCAAGCGCGCCTGGAGTAACCTACAACAAGACCGTCTGGCACGTTCCGAGCTAGCATAGCAGTGCGGCCCCAACCCCAGCCCTCGCGAGATTGCGAAACCAGTACCACGCATACATAATTACGCTCTGGAAATACCATGGGCATAAGGGGAGGGGCACAACCACGGCATGCCTAGAATGCGGCTCAACCGCACTAGGGACTCCCGATTTCGTAATTTCTCTTTTCTTACTTTCAGGACTCCACTTTCAGGAAGGCCTGTCCGGCAGTACAATCGCCGAACACATGATGCAATAGCCAGGGAGACAGCAAGCCACGTCGAACATCCAGGTGGTCTCCATAACAAGCTAAATACCTGTCTTACTTAAAGTCTCACAGCTTGCCCCTGGAGGGGGACATGTCAAATAATCCCATCTCTTGCTTATCGCACTATTTGTATCGTTCTGCTTTCATAGCAGCCCTCTAATAAACAATACATAGCTCTTGTCTATTATTGCATTCATTTTTTTATGTACATATGTTCAGCTATGACATTATGCAACCGTACACTTTGGTACGGCCAATACACCAGGGGCTTAAGTCCCCCAAAATACGGTGTGAGAAGACCGAACACTCTCACGAGTGCGGCACCCCGAACTTATAGCATTATATGCATCGGCTCCGAATCATGTCTTGGGTCAATAGTTGGGTTTGCCCGGCTCCCATGTTTTGGTACCTTACCGAGGGAGTCCTGGATTAGGGGGTGTCCGGATGGCCGGACTATGACCTTCGGCCGGACTCCTTCACTATGAAGATACAAGATCGAAGACTCCATCCCGTGTCTGGATGGGACTTTCCTTGGCATGGAAGGCAAGCTTGGCGATACGATATGAAAATCTCCTCCCATTGTAACCGACTCTGTGTAACCCTAGCCCTCTATGGTGTCTATATAAACCGAAGAGTTTTAGTCCGTAGGACGAACAACAATCATACCATAGGCTAGATTCTAGGGTTTAGCCACTCCGATCTCGTGGTAGATCTACTCTTGTACTACCCATATCATCAATATTAATGAAGCAGGAGTAGGGTTTTACCTCCGTCGAGAGGGCCCGAACCTGGGTAAAAACATCGTGTCCCTTGTCTCCTGTTACCATCCGCCTAGACGCATAGTTCGGGACCCCCTACCCGAGATCCGCCGGTTTTGACACCGACATTGGTGCTTTCATTGAGAGTTCCGCTGTGTCGTCACCATCAGGAAGGATGCCGCACCCCATCTTTAAAGACGGCGTCGTTGCTAAAGGAGCTTTGGCTGTCGGCCAAACTCTCCGGCTAGGCAGGTTTTTGATGACCGCCAGTCCAGCCGCCGCGCCAACGATGACCTCTCGGGCCATCAAAAGCAATCTTCGCATCAGCTCGGAGCTCGCCGAGCAGTTAGACCCGATGGAGCTCTTCTCCCTGAACGAACTCTTGGATCACATCGCGGCCCTGGGAGTCGCTACTAATTATGACCGGATTGGGCTTAAACCTGATCAGAGAGAGATTGACTCTCCCCAGATTACCCACCACGTCGAAGTGGTGGAAGAACAATGCGGCGAATCTTCGCCCGCCCTAAGGACCAGATGCGTCCGGATTCCCGATCCCTCCAAGCCGGAAACCCGCGGAGGGAAGGATGTCGCCCGAACCCTGAACCTAAAGTCAGGCAGCAGGCTCGATTCATTGAATAATATCCGAGAGAGCAAGCTTCCGAATTCGGAAACTGCTCGGCCCCTAAATCTTACATCGGGCAGGGTTCCGGATTTATTTCCACCCGCCCACCCAACTATACGGGATTTATCCCTAATACGGCAAGAGTCCGGAGAAGCAGTACACCACTACTGGGCCAGATTCCTCCTGGTTATGAACAGGATAAAGGACTGCCGTGAGAAAGAAGCAATTCTACTCTTCTTTAACAACTGCACAGACAACGGAATCCTCAACGCCATAAGTCACCGCGAAATTACACGATTCGCCAACTTGACATCCATAGTACAAAAGTACTGTGCGATTGAAAGCGTTCGGAAAACCGAAGATAAGTTCTGGGACAATCCGGCCCCGAATATAACATGAGTCCGAAACAAAAGGGCGCATTATCGCCAGGCATCCGAGCCAAATATCAAAAAACAAAAGCCCTCTACAGGGTACGGGACCGTATTGGAAGGATGACTCAATGGACCCTGTAGAATTCATAATTCAGGGAAAGCCACACCAATGCACAACCTTAGAGCATGTTGGATACTACGGCAGGTAGCCAGAAGCGGCGAGGAGCTTTTAACTCCAGCACCCGAAGAATACCTCCCCAGTACGGTGTCGACAGTCTTCGAGACGTTCACATCAAACAATGCAAGGAAACAAACGCTCCGCAACCTCGCTGAAGTCTACCAAGTAGCAACAATAAATCCATGGAGTGACACGGCTATCACCTTTAACACCAGTGACGAACGTAAATTCCGGACAGCCTTAGCACCAGCCGCATTGGTCCTCAGTCCGATAGTGGACGGCTTCCGACTTACAAAGGTACTCATGGACGGCGGCAGCGGACTCAACCTCATCTATGAGGAAACCCTACGAAAAATGGAAATTGACTGGAGCCGCATTGAGCGAAGCAACACAACTTTTAGGGGAATAATACCAAGCCGGGAAGCGTGCTGTTCAGGAAAGATCACACTGGATGTGGTGTTCGGCACGCCGGACAATTACATATGCGAGGAGGTCACGTTTCAAGTGGCCCCATTCAGCAGTGGCTACCACGCTTTGCTAGGGCGAGAAGCATTTACAATTTTCCAAGCCATACCCCATTACAGGTACATGAAGCTCAAAATGCCCGGGCCCAACGGAATCATCACTCTCGCAAGTGATCCGGACATAGCACTCCGCACTGAAAACAAGACAGCCGCACTGGCCCTGGAGGCATTATCTAAGGCCCTAGCGATCGAGGAGTTAACGGCGTTGCGCTCCACAGTGGACAGGGACGACGTGATACTAGACAAGAGATCCAAGTCCACCTCTTTTAAACCGGCGGACGAAATAGTCAAATTCCAAGTCCATCCAACGGACCCCACAAAAACGGCCTCCATCGGGGCACAATTAAAACCTGATGTAGACGCCGCACTCAGAGATTTTCTGCGAGAAAATTGGGACATTTTCGCCTGGCACCCCTCGGATATGCCAGGAATCCCACGCAGGCTGGCCGAGCACAGCCTGAACATCATAAAAGGGTTTAAACCCGTCAAGCAGACCCTACGACGCTTTTTCGAACCTAAGAGACAAGCCATGGGAGAGGAGCTAGCAAAACTGCTGGAAGCCGGGTTCATCAGAGACATAAAACATCCAGACTGGCTAGCAAACCTGGTGATGGTACCAAAGAAGGACAAATCTTGGCGCCTATGTGTCGATTTCAAAGACCTAAACAAGGCATGTCCAAAGGACCCTTTCCCACTCCCCCGAATCGATCAAATCATCGACGCCACTGCAGGACACGACTCACTGTGTTTCCTTGATGCATACTCTGGCTACCATCAAATCAAGATGGCAGAGTGAGACCAGGCCGCAACCGCATTCATCACCCCGTACGGCCCATTCTGCTTCAACATGATGCCCTTCGGGCTCAAAAACACCGGTGCAACATATCAGCGCATGATTCAGACATGTCTGGCCAACCAGATCGGCAAAATAGTCGAAGCATACGTAGATGACGTGGTCGTGAAAACAAAACACGTCGATACTCTAGTAGACGACTTGAGGCTCACGTTCGACAATCTCCGAACATATGACATTAAGCTCAACCCAGAGAAATTTGGTTTTGGCGTACCAGCCGGAAAGCTCCTGGGCTTCATCGTATCCGGTAGAGGAATTGAAGCAAACCCAGCGAAGATCCGAGCTCTGTCACAATTAGATACCCCAAAGGACCTCAAACAAATACCAAAACTGACAGGATGCGTGGCGGCTCTAAGCCGCTTTATCTCCCGCTTAGGAGAAAAGGCATTACCCCTCTATCGCCTCCTACGGCGCACCGACCACTTCGAGTGGACGGAGGCTGCCACGGCCGGACTCGAAGAAATAAAAGCCATATTGGCAACAAATCTGGTCCTGGCCGCTCCCAACACGGGTGAACCAATGCTATTATACATCGCCGCAACCCATCAAGTTGTCAGCGCGGTGCTCGTCGTCGAACGAGAAGCGGACGGGCACAATTTCCCCCTCCAAAAACCACTGTACTACGTGTCCACTGTGCTAACTCCATGCAAGTCACGGTACCCGCATTATCAAAAGATAGCATACGCGGTGTTCATGGCATCCCGAAAGCTGCGACACTACTTTCAAGAGTGTTCCATCCGAAGTACCCCTTAATGACATTATAAACAACCGCGACGCAACGGGCCGGATTCCCAAATGGGCCATTGAGTTCCTCCTGTTTGACATAACCTACAAGCCAAGGCGAGCTATTAAGTCGCAGGTTTTGGCCGACTTCATTGCCGAATGGACTGAAGCCGAACTCCCTAAAGAATATGGCGCATACTCCAACTAGACCATGCACTTCGACGACTCCAAAATGTTGGCGGGCCTGGGGGCTGGCGTCGTTCTGACGTCCCCAACCGGGGACACAGTCCAATACGTACTTCAGATAATGTACACGGATTCGAACAA
Source organism: Triticum aestivum (assembly GCF_018294505.1). Lineage (NCBI taxonomy): Eukaryota > Viridiplantae > Streptophyta > Magnoliopsida > Poales > Poaceae > Triticum > Triticum aestivum. The sequence goes on along the minus strand of NC_057798.1, from coordinate 115,759,504 downwards.
CGCAGCCGAATACGAGGCCCTTTTACATGGCCTCCGAATGGCAGTCTCCATGGGCATTCAGCGCCTAGAGGTCCGCGGGGATTCAAATCTCGCAATATCCCAAATAAATGGAGACTTCGATGCCAATGACCCCAAAATGGCAGCTTACCGCAACGCCATCTTAAAGATGTCATCCCGGTTTGAGGGGCTCGAATTTCATCACGTAGCCCGGGAGATTAACCAAGCAGCAGATGTGCTGGCACGCATCGGCACCAAGCGCGAGGCCGTCCCTCCCAACATCTTCCTAGAAAGGCTGTTCAAGCCATCTGTATCATGGGACGGAAAATCCGGAAACGATAGCCCGGACACAACTACACTGCCCCTCACCGAGCATCCTGACACAATTGGGGGCTACGCCAACGAAACAACACCGTCAGCCCACGAAATAATGGCAGTCATTGCCCCTTGGACAGAGCCATTCCTAGCCTACCTAACTAGGCAGGAACTTCCCAGGACCAAAACGAGGCCCGCTGCATAGTGCGGCGATCTAAAGCCTACAAAGTCCACGAGGGAGAGGTTTACAAGAAAAGCACAACCAGAGTCCTTCAAAGGTGTATCTCCGAAGAAGAAGGACGAGACCTTTTGGTTGAAATCCATGCCGGACTCGGCGGGTACCACACCGTAGCCCAGGCCCTTGTAAGCAAGGCCTTCCGTACCGGATTTTATTGGCCAACAGCCCGGGCAGACGCTCAGGACTTAGTGCAACGATGTGTTGGTTGCCAGTTATTCGCCAACCAAAGCCACATGCCGCCTACCGCCCTACAAACTATACCCATTACCTGGCCTTTCATGGTCTGAGGGCTTGACATGGTCGGACCCCTTAAAGGAGGAACCCACAAGCAAAAATACCTACTGGTCATGGTGGACAAATTCACCAAATGGATAGAAGCCAAGCCTATAAAGACGGTCGAATCCGGACCAGTGATAGACTTCCTCTCCGGGGTTGTACACCGTTACGGTGTCCCCCACAGCATCATAACCGACAATGGCACAAACTTCACGGCCGATGAAGTCAAACTTTGATGCAAAAACATGGGCATCAAGCTCGACTACGCTTCAGTCTATCACCCTCAAAATAACGGTCAAGTCAAATGGGCCAACGGTCTCATTATGAGCGGCATCAAACCCAGACTACTGCGATCCCTCAAGGAATCTGACACGCACTGGGTAGAGGAGCTTGACTCCGTACTCTGGGGGCTGCGGACCACGCCAAATCGCACTATCGGATTCACACCATTTTTTATGGTATACGGCGCAGAGGTGATACTGCCATGCGACATAATCCATGACTCACCTCGAGTGCGCATGTACGAAGAAAGAGAAGCCGAGCTCGATCGGCAGGACAGCTTGGACGCATTGGAAGAGGAGCGCGATGTGGAAAAGGCTCGTTCCGCATTCTATCAACAGCAGGCTCGAAGATATCAAAGCAGAGAAGTACGGGCCAAAACATATAACGTTGGTGAACTAGTTCTACGCCTGCCGGACAAGAAAAATGATAAATTAAAGCCCAAATGGGAGGGCCCCTTCATCATCGACCAAGTACTGACCGGTGGAGCGTACCGTCTGCGAAGCACATCGAACAACCGACTCGAGCCGAACCCATGGAATGCAGCACGCCTACGAAGGTTCTACGCCTAGCACCGGACTCCGTGTTCGTCTCCTTCCCTCGTCCCTTTGTTTATTTTTTGTTTTTATTTTTGGCAGTCCGGGATTTTGTTCCTTCTCCCTCCCCCTTTTTCTCACAAACCCTTTGGGGCTCGCATGTGAAAATTCGCATGCACCCGATGCGCTACCTGCGCTCACAATACCTGGGGGCTTCTCTACCAAGAAGTTTATATAAAACGGGCCTCATGCCCAAAACATGTGTAATGCTTCCGCATGAACCTTTTATACACCGTTATATGCATCGATATGACTTAAGTTTTGGCCAAGCTGGGTTACCTGGCTCCTGTGCTTACCCCTACGTTCCCGTTCGTTCGGCTAGGTGGTAAAGGGAGCACCTCTGCGATTGTTACTGCCGGGTCAGCCGGATGTGTACCTCAGACTGGGTGAAGCCGAAAGCTAGCGTTCTTAAGGGAATATTTGGTCGGTGAGCTAAAAGATGATCTTTCGTATTTACTTTTTTGCCCCCAGATGCTTTTCTGCTCTTTCTGGCAGTTTGGACATGCACTTTAGGGCATGCCTCCCAGGGAAAGGAACCCCTAACGGAACTATTCTCTCTGGAAGATGTTTCTTACTAACCATGTAATATAACATAACTAGTTGGGCACTTGTCTGCAAAAGCACTTATGACCCCTACGCCTTGTCTCCATGCATGCCCCGGTTCTTACATAACCCAGAGGGTATTCGGACACACTCCGGACTATAGGGTCCAGAGGTCGAAGCGAAAAGGTCCGCAATGACGAACGATCTACAATCCGGCTAGAAGACATTTTTTATGTCATTTTTACATAGTCAATCCGACTCGGCATATTCTTCTTCAATGCCATCTAACAGGCGGTCTAATTTACAGTCCTGTTGGGAATACTTTGCAGCCAGCTCCACCTGGCCATAGGCCAAGCTGACCGGGATCTCCTTTCCGTCCGGACCTATAGGGCCGACCTCGGCCATGTGGTTTGGGTCAGCCTTCATGTACCGAGTCTTCACCATGGCCCAGGCCTCCCTGGCACCTTGACGGCAAGCCGATATCTTCCATAACTGGAAGCGCTGACGCACTCCCTCCAGCTTCTTGTCAAGCTCCTAAAGGCCTTCGGGCACGGAGAGGGATGGCCACATAGCCTGGACGACGCCTCGCATTGCCTGCCAAACTCGCTCGTGTAGTTGCAACAGCTCGGGAAGAAGGTCTCCCGATGAACCGGGCATTTCCTCCGCCGGACGACCCGTCAGCAGACCTACAGACATAGCTCTGTCAATCGACTTCCTCGCCAAATTCTTTTTTCGAAGATTCTCTCAAGCACTTACTAAAAATGCCGCGTCGAAGTCGCCGATTCTCCTTCACGGCAGAAGACAGCTGAATGCGAACGTCTTTCAGTTCCTCGCCTAGCTAGGTATTGGCGTCTTGAAGCTTGTTCTTCTCTTGCCTCACCCTCGTCAGCACGTTCTCGCCAGCCTTTAGTTGGCGTAGGAGTTGTTGCTGGTCCTGATTTACTCCGGCCTCATCTGCATTATTATGGTCAGGGTTGCATGCCTGCCGCATTTCACAACGGAGGTACCTTTAGAAGCACATATTACCTGCGGGCGTCCCCTTGACATTCTCTGAAGTGGCCAATGCAGCCTCGAGCTGAGCCTTGCACTCTTCGAGCTCCTAGGACAATTGCGTGTTCTTCTTTGTAAGACACTGCATAGCACATGATCCTTCAAACAGTTATCTTCACTGTTTCAAGTCTCGGGGGCTACTGACATATATAACCTTCAATTCTACCCACCTGTATGTCTTTCACATACTGCTCCGTGGCTCTGGCTAGACCATTTTGAGCAGCACGGAGATACGCATCTCCTATATTAAAGGCGTCCAACGCCTCTGGGGAGAAACAGACGTCACGAAGAACAGTCCGGCGACACCTGTGGTTTAGGGCACTCTCCATCTCTGAATTGGTGGCAGATAGCCCGTTGGCACCCTCTGTCGGAGGAGTGCCCGAGGCGCGTCCCGTGTCCGCCTCCGCTTCCGGACCTGGCCTCGAACCTTGGCCGGCGGACATAGTCCGGCGGGCTCTCTTCTTTCTAAGAAAATCATGAGCATTAGTAAGACTCAAGGGCATAAACCCTAAGCGTTAAATCCGCACACCATACCGTTGCACCGGAATCTCGATCTGGTCCGCACTTCTTTTTGGCCCGCCTGGTTTTAGCGGCCCTTGTTGGCTGCCCACCGTGGGCTCGGCCTTCTGCCTCAAGGATTTACCCTGCGAAACGCTGTTAGTGCACGGCATGCAAGATAAAGCATGAGAATACTGGGACTTCGGTCTTAGTTACCTTGGAGGCTAGAAGTAGTCCGGGGTAGTCGGCCGTGATGGCCACTAAGGAGTTATCCTTGCTCAATTGATGAAATACTCCATCAACCAACTCCACGCATAAGTCCGGATCTTCTTGGGAGTCTGGATCGAGGGACCGTTCTGGATCCTCGGGTTGTGGAGCAGAGCTGTTTATTTCCTTCACAGCCTGGCGCAGCTCCTACGTTTAAACATTACTAGTCTAACTACTCAACTACGGGAATTTCAAAAACGGATAGGCAAGTGAAAGTGTCCGCTCACCCAACTAGGAGGATTGTACATAGAGAATCCGCCTTCCGGGTTGACGCGGAGGAATTCTTCCTCCTCCCCCTTGTACAAAGCGGATAAGATTCTCGTTAAAGTGGCGGCCGAATCTGGCCCCTTGCGACCGCACCGGGTAGCATCATCCTCCCCGTTGAAATCCCACATGGGGTGGCCTCTGTATTGAAGCGGCTGCACCCCTCGCGTGATGCATATGGCCATGACCTTGATCATGGTCAGTCCAGAATGAGCCAGCAACCTTATCCGGCTCATCAGGTACATGATGTCCCTGTCAGCTTCCCTCTGAGGGTTCCGTGGGCGCCAACTCAGGCGCTTCTTCAACGGGGCATTATTGAACTCGGGGAGGCCGATCCCTACAGGGTCTGGCAGGGGGACGTCATCTATATAAAACCATTCCGAGGGCCAGTCTTCGGACGCCCTCTTTGGGGTGCCGGATAGATATCCGGTCCCGGCGATGCGCCATAGCTCGGCTCCGCCCACTTGATAAATAGACCCCTCCTGAGAACGAGGCACAAGGCAAAACAACCTCTTCCACAGCGCGAAATGGGCCTCAACACCCAAGAACAGCTCGCAGAGGGCCACGAAGCCCACAATGTGCAGAATGGAGGCGGGCATGAGGTTGTGTAGCTGGAGGCCGTAGAACTCCAACAACCCTTGAAGAAACAGATGAATTGGAAATCCGAGTCCTCTCATTAAATAAGGGACTAGACATACCCACTCTCCTCGAGAGGGATTGGGGACGCTCTCCGCTTGCTCTCCGCCGTTATAGGTAGCAATCCCAGCTCGAACTGGGACCATATATGCTGGGGGGAGAAGCCCCTTGGACTGAAGCACTACTAGCTCGCTATGCGGGATGGAACACCGCCCCCAATCTCTGGGCCGAGAGCTGGAGGGGCGAGAGGAGGAGCTGCACCGACCGGCCATGGTGGAATGGATCTCTGTCGAAGGTACTCTGATGAAATCTCACGGAGGGAAGATGGTGTGCATTGGATCTAAATCCCTGTCTCTTTTATGGGCGGTTCATTAACGCAACCAGGGGGGTAACTAAAAAAATCCCCTGGCTTTTCGCATTCGTTTGACACGTGGAAGATGGCCATTATGGGGCACAGAAGCAGAGGAGGGCAGCACGCACTAGAAGCCAGACACTATTCGATGGATACAGAGAATTTGCAGGAGAACCCGCATTGCAATGACGAAGACAATTTGCGCGCCAGACTCATTGTCATTGAAGCCTAGTTCGGGGGCTACTGAGGGAGTCCTGGATTAGGGGGTGTCCAGATGGCCGAACTATGACCTTCGGCCGGACTCCTGGACTATGAAGATACAAGATCGAAGACTCCGTCCCGTGTTCGGATGGGACTTTCCTTGGCGTGGAAGGCAAGCTTGGAGATATGATATGAAGATCTCCTCCCATTGTAACCGACTCTGTGTAACCCTAGCCCTCTCCGGTGTCTATATAAACCGGAGAGTTTTAGTCCGTAGGACGAACAACAATCATACCATAGGCTAGATTCTAGGGTTTAGCCACTCCGATCTCGTGGTAGATCTACTCTTGTACTACCCATATCATCAATATTAATCAAGCAGGAGTAGGGTTTTACTTCCATCGAGAGGGCCTGAACCTGGGTAAAAACATCGTGTCCCTTGTCTCCTATTACCATCCGCCTAGACGCACAGTTCGGAAGCCCCTACCCGAGATCCGCCGGTTTTGACACCGACACTTACGTTTCGCTATATCGGCTAAGGTAGCGCTGGGAGAACTACTGCGATTGTGCCCCAGTTGAGTTGGGTTAACACCTCAGTAGAGAAAGCTAAAACTGACCGTCTTGATAGGGCGAGAGCCGGTCGCTGTTCGAGAGGTTTTTCGAGTCCTTAAAGACTTATGCCGCTTAGAGCGAGGAGCTGGCTTTGTCCGGCCTAGGCGTGGATAGCGCCCCGAACTCGGTCTTCCGAATACTAGGGGCTTCGCTGAAATTTAAAATTATAGAATTCTATGGCTAAGTGAGAGTGATAAAGCATTATAAGTCCGATTGCCTTGTTCGTTGTGCTGAACGCCTCCCTCGAAGGACCCAAAAATGGGAACAAGAGCGCTCAGGTTTATCCCGAACACCCCAGCACTCATGGCATGGGGGCAGAAGCCGATGACTTGCATCTCTCAGATTTAATAAATGGCCGCACAGGAGGTAATATTTTAAATTCAAAAAGCGTTGCTTAGCGCATATGAACATGTTTTCAGTGCACAGGATAAAAACACGAGCGAGTCTACTAAAAAATTAAATCCTTGGAACATTCGTTCGCCACAAGGCGGTCACCCTTCAGGACACCCTCATAGTACATCTCGGGCCTGCGATGCTCCTTCCCCTCCGGTGGTCCCTCCCTCACGAGCTTCTCAGCATCCAGCTTTCCCCAGTGCACTTTGGCACGGGCAAGGGCCCTACGGGCGCCTTCGATGCATACAGAGCGTTGATGACTTCAAGCCTCGGATAGGCATCCACCAGCCGCCTCACCAGCCCGAAGTAGCTCTCAGGCAGGAACTCCCCAGGCCATAGCCGGCCTATATGACCCTTCATGGCCTGTTCGGCCACCTTATGGAGCTCAACCAGCTGCTTCAGCTGGTCGCTCAAGGGCACCGGGCGTCCGGCCTCAGCATACTGGGACCAGAACACATTCTCCGTCGAGCTCCCTTCTTTGGCTTGGTAGAATGCGGCAGCGTCGGACACACTGCGGGGCAGATCTGCGAATGCTCCTGGAGAGCTCCGGATTCGGGTAAATAACACGTAATTCACTTTCACATGCTTGCTTTGCATAAAGAATGCCTTACCCGCCGCTATCTTTTTCATCGCCTCAATCTCTTGGAGGGCTTTTTGGGCTTCGGCTTTGGCAGATTTGGCACTTTCAAGTGCCGAGGCAAGCTCGGACTCTCGCGTCTTTGAGTCAAGCTCTGAACTCTCGTGTTTCTTCATGAGAGCATCGAGCTCTTGCCGCACCTCCGCCACCCGCGCCTCTTGTTTCTCTCGCTCGGTGCGCTCCATGGCCGCATTGTCTTCGGCCTTGGACAGCGCTTGCTTCAGGGTCGCCACCTCGGTTGCGGCCCCTGTAACATTCACGTTGGTCCTGTCACTATTTGAGACCATGTATTTTTATATACCCTTGCACAAGGTACTACCTACCTTCCTTGTCCTCGAGCTGCTTCTTGGCAAGGCCGAGCTCGTTCTCGGACCGCTCGAGGCTCTGCTTCAATGCATCGACCTCCGCAGTCAGTGCGGCAGAGGTCAGCAGCGCAACCTGCAATCCCATATTGACATATTTATGTTAGACTCCTGCGTATATCTTTTTAGATCCTCAGTCCGGCTTTTCTTTCCAAACACCAAACTGAGCATTAGGGGCTACTGTCTATGCGGTAACATTTTTACATGTTTTAAATACATACCTCGAAGCCTGTTAGAAGGCTGGCACAGGCTTCTGTCAGCCCGCTCTTGGCGGACCGAACCTTCTCGATCACCGCACTCATAACAGTGCGGTGCTCCTCGTTGATGGAGGCGCTGTTAAGCACCTCCAGCAAATTGTCCGGCGCCTCCGGTTGGATGGAGGCCGCCGGCGTCGTAGGCTTGCCCTTCTTGCGAAGGGGCCGCCTGCCAGACTCCGGAACCACTGAAGGTTCCAGTGCGGTGTTCGGCCAAGGGCCGGACTTAGATCCTCCCGGGGTTTTATCCCCTTCAGGCCTGGAGTCCGAGAGGTCGCCTTGCTGCGCCTCTAGGACCACCTCCTCCTGGCTCAGCCCCTTTTGGGACTCCGCCTCGGTTTCATCCATAGGACGGGGGGAGGAAGCCGTCGGGAGTGAAAGACTATTCATTTCCGACGAGTCCAGGGAGCCGCTCGACGAATCGTCGAGCTGAGCCTTGGGCGGACTGCATGATTATATTCGGCGTAAGAAGGTACTGTGCAATAAAGGAATACCGTGAGTTATTCTGGTATCCGGATACTTACGATTTTGCCAGGGGCTTGGCCCTGGTTGGCCACTCCTCTCCTCCATCTTCGGCGTCGGAGGCGTAGTCCGGAAGAAGGGTCTTCCCCTTCTTGGACCCTCTGGCCTCCCCAGTTGGGGCGGCCTTCCTATTTCTTTCCTCCCCCCGTTGGAGGGGGAGAGGCTTCTTCTTCCTCCTCCCCGTCTTCAGAGGAGGAGTGCGCTTCGGGGTCGTCGGGCGATGAGTCCGACACCACCAGGCGCCGGGAGCTACTTCGAATTCCCGTGGCCTTCTTCTTGGCCTTCTTCTCCGGCACCACGTGAGGTGCCGGAACCAGCAGCTTGGCCAAGCGAGCATCTGCTGGGTCTTCGGGCAAAGGAGCCGGACAGTCGATTTGTCCGGACTTCTTCTGCCAGTCCTGTTAAAGGAATGGGAGCTTAGATCCCGCATAGAGTTAAACTATGAAAAACAAGTACCCTGTAATGGGTAAACTAAGCTTACCGCGCTGGCTTGGCGCTTTGCGCAGAATCCGCGATCCTCGGTAGTGGGAGGGTGAACCTCGGAGCTCTTAAAAAGAACCTTCCAGGCATCTTCGTGCGTTGTGTCAAAGAGCCTGGACAGAGTTTGGTGCTGGGCCGGGTCGAATTCCCACAGATTAAAAGCCCGCCGTTGACACGGGAGGATCCAGCGGAAGAGCATGACCTGGACTATGTTGACGAGTTTAACCTTCTTGTCCATCAGGTTCTGGACGCAGGTTTGGAGTCCGGTCGCCTCATCCGGATTGCCCCACGACAGGCCTGTCTCTTTCCATGACGTGAGCCGTGTGGGGATGCCAGATCGGAACTCGGGGGCCGCTGCCCATTCAGGGTCACGCGGCTCAGTGATGTAGAACCACCCCGATTGCCACCCTTTGATGGTTTCCACAAAGGAGCCCTCGAGCCATGTGACGTTGGCCATCTTGCCCACCATGGCGCCTCCGCACTCCACTTGTCAGCCGCCCACAACCTTCGGCTTGACATTGAAGGTCTTCGGCCATAAGCCGAAGTGGGGCTGGATGCGGAGGAAGACCTCACACACGACAATAAACGCCGAGATGTTGAGGATGAAGTTCGGGGCCAGATCGTGGAAATCCAGGCCGTAGTAGAACATGAGCCCCCGGAAAAATGGGTGAAGTGGAAAGCCCAGTCCATGGAGGAAATGGGGGAGAAACACGACCCTCTCATGGGGCCTAGGGGTGGGGATGAGCTGCCCCTCATCTGGGAGCCGGTGCACGATGTCATTGGACAAGTATCCGGCTTTCCTCAGCTTTTTGATTTGCCCCTCCGTAACAGAGGAGGCCATCCACTTGCCTCCCGCTCCGGACATGATTGGAGAAGGTTGAGGCGGGAAGTGCGGGCTTGGGCACTGGAGCTCGAGTCCGCAGGAGTGGATAAGCGAAGGAGGAGGAAGGCGTAGATGGAAAGGGTGGATTCTTATCCCCTTATATGGGCGACCGAAACTATGTGCCCCCACCAGCCTAGTAAAACTCGTTTATCTCCGAAGCGCCGCGATTAATGGCGCGGTTGGGTTACCCACGCCCGTATTGATGAGAATCCCGGAATAAGGGGACACGATATCTGCTTCGACAAGACGTGCCAAGGAATCCGTCTCGCTAAACGTGCTGAGGTGGGACAGTAAAACGATTCGAATAAAGGCTTGGCTGTGGCATGATGTCACGCTACGGAATACGTCAGCGGATTTCATTTGTGCGAATATTATTCTCTCTACAGTGGTATGTGTAAACTATTTTGCAGAGCCGGACACTATCCTTGTGTTCAACATCTTCTATGAAGTATTCGGAGGGGGAACCCGCCTTGCAATGCCGAAGACAATTTGCGCGCCGGACTCGTCGTCATTGAAGCCTGGTTCAGGGGCTACTGAGGGAGTCCTGGATTAGGGGGTGTCCGGATGGCCGGACTATGACCTTTGGCCGGACTCCCGGACTATGAAGATACAAGATTGAAGACTTCGTCCCGTGTCCGGATGGGACTTTCCTTGGCGTGGAAGGCAAGCTTGGCGATACGATATGTAGATCTCCTCCCATTGTAACCGACTCTGTGTAACCATAGCCCTCTCCGATGTCTATATAAACCGGAGAGTTTTAGTCCGTAGGACGAACAACAAGCATACCACAGGCTAGCTTCTAGGGTTTAGCCTCTCTGATCTCGTGGTAGATCTACTCTTGTAGTACCCATATCATCAATATTAATCAAGCAGGAGTAGGGTTTTACCTCCATCGAGAGGGCCCGAACCTGGGTAAAAACATTGTGTCCCTTGTCTCCTTTTACCATCCGCCTAGACGCATAGTTCGGGACCCCCTACCCGAGATCCACCGGTTTTGACACCGACAGATGGCCTCCTCCGCCAGAGAGGAGGACATTGCAAAGCTCAGGGAGGCCAGATATTTGGCCGTCGATGTCAAGCACATGCTTCCCGCCCCTGAGCAGATCATCCTCACTCCCGAATCCAACGGGAGTGTCGTATTCGTCTCTCACTTCCTCCGAGGCTTGGTCTTGACTCTTGATCCCTTCGTGAGGGGGCTCATGTTCTATTACGGGTTAGATTTCCACGACCTAGCCCTGGATTCCATCCTCCACATCTCGTCGTTTATCGTCGTGTGTGAAGCCTTCCTCCACATCACCCCACACTTCGGCCTATGGCTCAAGACCTTCAATGTGAAGCCGAAGGTGATTGATGGGCGATAGGCGGAGTGCGGAGGGGCCGCAATAAGCAGAAACGCCGATGTTCCATGGCTAGAGGGTTCCTTCCCGGAGGTGTCCGATCTATGACAACAGAGGTGGTTCTACGTCACAGCTCCCCGAGGCACAATGTGGGCGGCTGCCCCTGCCTTCCGCTTGGGTCCTCCTCCTCAACTAGCGTCGTGGACCAAAGTGGGACTGGATTGGGGGCCTGCTAATGATGTACCAACATTGCAGAGCCGTATTCGGGAGCTTCTTGAGGGGGATATCGATCTTGTCAAAATCATTCAGGTAATGCTAGTTCGACGGATCCCGCCGTGCAAACGTCGGCCTCTTCGGATGTGGGAGTTCAATCCGGAAGGTCCGCGAACCATTCAGCACTTCTTCGGCGTGACGCTCAAAGGGATGTATAAGTTATTCTTCGGACCACAAGTAAGGTGTCCGGACACCACCGAGGATGCGGGCCTGAGCTACCACCGCCCAGATACCCAAGTAAGTAACCCTGTACCCAAACACTTTGTTTATGTTTAATACACCACTATTCTGAAAACTTGTCCGCGACCAGGATTGGCTCAACAAGGCGGAGAGGATCAGGTGTTCGGCCCCACTTCCCGAAGGCTCGCCTAGTCCTGCAATAGCCAGGCTGTTTAGATGCGCATTAAGCCAAGTGCCCTCGGGGAAAGGGGAAGAGAAGAATAGAGAAGCCGAACTCCACACATTGCTCATCCAAACTAGGGGAATTTTTTCTGCCTCCATGAAGGAGGATAACCGGGGAGGTTTTTCCAAGGTTCCCTCCCCGCGCGGGAAGAAGAGGGCTGCCTCCGAAGATTTGGAGACGGAGGTGCCTAAGCAAGGGAAGAGAGCTTCACCAGGGGGCCCTTCCCCGAAGGGCGTCCTCACCGCATCTTGCCCGCCAATGGGCCAGCCCTCCACCGAGCTGTAAGTAAATAAACAAGAAGCTATTGCTTTTTCCTTTGAGAACAATAACTAGGATCCGTTTTTGCAGTCCGGCTAGTAGCTCATCTCAACAGGGTTCGTCTTCAGGGGATATTCTTCCGGAGATGATGGAGAGTGAAACCCCACCTGCCTCTCCACCCCATGGGGCAGACGACCCTAAGGAATCGTCACGGAGGAGTCCGGATCCGCTGAAGCCAGAAGCTGACACTTCAACCGCCTAGAGCCCGGCACGTTCGGCTCCCTTGTAGGGCAATGAGAATGTTCCGGAACAGTCTGGTGCCCGGTCGAGCATGCTGACGGGCCTCCTGGAGTAAGCTGCTCTCTCAGAGGGTCATCGTACGCTAATGGGTACGGTGTTGGAGAAGATTTCATCCGCCACAAGCTGGTTAAATGAAGCTTTTGGAAGTTTGCTCAAAGGCTTTGAGGTACGTGATAAAATACGTAATTTTTGATTGTTCCGCACGCGCTAGGTGTGCTCCATATAGCTAGTAGCCCCTGAGACTCTGGTTGCCCGCTCTAGGCGGCAAATGGAGGATCACACTCTTAGGTAATGATCGCACTTCATTCATGCGCCGGTGGCTAAGGGTCCGGCGATAGACCGGAACTCTGAATTCACCGAACTGAGGCGACAGATTGATGTGGTGGATACGGACATCACGCTTGTAAACAAAGCGGTTTGACGAATCACAGAGTATGCGCTTGTTTTTTCCTCATTTTCTTTTAGGAAATATGAAGAGGATTGTAATATTAATTATGGTATGATGTTACTGCAGGCGGGGCTGCTGCCATTGAAGCCCTAAGGGCGGAACTTGCCCTAGCCAAGGTACGAGCCCGTGCTAGCAATGCGGCTGCCCTAAAGGTGGCCGAAGACTTGAGAGCCGAACAAGCTGCTCATCGCCGAAGCAAAGAAAAGATAGCCGAGATGGCTGTGGAGCTGAGGGACGCCGCGGGCCGGTATGAGATTCTCGCGAAGGAGAATCAGGCAAAGTCGGCTGACCTGAAAAAGGTGCTGGATTTGGTGAAGGAGACGCGCTCTGAAATTAGAGACACGCGGGAGGAACTTCGACAAGCCAGAGAAATCGCGGCTGGAAACCCCTATTTGCTGCAGATGAAGTTCTTAGATCCAAAGTATGCTCCTTTGGATCAACTTTGGAGCGCTGCAGATTAGTATGCAGACTTGCTGAAAAGTGCGGCTGATGCGACGAAGTTATTCAAGGATCATAAAGATAATGAAATAGAAAGGCTATTCTGGTCGCAATTTAGCGCTCCAACATGCTCATTGCCATTGAGTGAGAAGATGGCCGCTATAGCCGAGCTCCATAGGTTGTCCGATCTTGCAATGAGGTCTGTAATAGACCATCTATGGCCGAAGGGACCGAGGCGGGACAGTTACTTTGGCTTGGTGCAGCAACTATTTGGCGCCAGATCACAGATTGATGCCGTGAAGAGGTCGGCGTGCATAGAGGGTGCGCGGATGGCTCTTGCCCGTGTTAAGACATATTGGGCAGATATGGAAGCCACCAGCATTGCCACCCAAAGTCCGCCAGGGAGCCAGGACCCAGCCGAGCACTATTTTGAGCAGGTCATAGAAGGTGCCCATATAATAGAGGCTCAGTGCTCGAAGGATGTCATGTTCGAGTGACAAGTCTATTGATTGTAAACAATTATGTGTTAATTATAGAGGTTGTTTTTATACTTTTGCCTGGAAGTGCTATAATGTCTCCTGTGTGGTCGTTTATGTATGCATATAACATGAAAGTTAGCAGTCGTTGGCTTTAGCCCCCACGCATATAATGCGGGGGTATTCGAAAAAATATCCGTAATCACACTTGATCCAACGTCTTGGTCCATTAAGGAGGTGATCGCACGTCGAACCAGGCAACCGGACTATATAGCTCTAACACTTTCACTTAGCCATAGGAGTTTAAAGGTGGGGCTACTATGTAGCCCTTGGTACTTCCGCGTGCATCCGGATATGGTGCGCACACGTACTTGACCGGGAAACCGGTCCTTTGTTGATGCAGAGGAATCCAAAAGATTCTGATGAGTCCTCAAGTGGTTGACCAGTCTCTCGCTGTATCATGATAGTCAGTTTTTGGCTTTCTCTACTAAGGTGCTCATCCGAAATATCCAGGGCACAATCACAGTAGTTCTCCTTTGGCCGCCTTACCGATAGAACGGAACGTAAGGCGGCAAACCCAGGAGCTGGGCTAACCCAATATTTGACCAAAGACATGATTCGGAGCTGATGCATGTAAGGACAAACTCGTGATGCCGAACACTCCCGAAGGTATTCAGACTTTATAACATATACTGGACTGAGTAACACCCTTGACCCTGTATTTCCAGGTACATGCATTGACCTGTCGTGGCAAAAAGCCTATTACGCCAGTGTCCCTTGTGGGTGTATGGAATACCATGGGATCTCAAGCAACAAAAGACAGTAAAGAAGGTTTACACAAGGGCTTAATCTAAAGAGAAACCTTTGAGCGGGGCCCTGCTGCACGTCTGTGCCTTTGTCTTCGTTGTGCCATATCCTAGAAGGGTGTCGCACGAGTAGTGTCTGTAAAAACGAAAAACTCATATAGAAGAGTAAGCGTGCGTGAAGTTGGTTATTCTCAATGGATATTAGAAATATGAGATAGTGGCCTATTGAGAAGGTGAGCTGAATTGTGGGCTTTATTCTGTGTTGACAGCCCCTAGTACCATTTATGGGGATATATGTATAGCACCCAGCTCAGGTTTATCCGGGATGTTGTTGATGGTGGTGCACCAGACTCGTCTAACTGTGTCTGTGGTCTTAACGACCGATCATGCATTCTGGTGGGAGAGGCCGCTTAGTGTCCGGCTACAGGAGCTGCCGCATACTGCTCTCTGTTTCCATTAACCGTTATGACGCCACGTGGATGGGCATCTTGAGTTTAAGGCAGTCGTAGTTCGGGATTGCGTTAAAGCAAGCGAAGGCTGTTCTTCCGAGTAATGCATGATAACCGCTGCTGAAGGGAGCGATATCGAAGAGTAATTCCTCGCTTCTGAAGTTGTCGGGAGAACCGAATGTCACTTCTAATATGAGGGAGCCCCAGCAGCGGGCCTCAATGCCTGGTATCACTCTATTAAATGTGGTGTTACTTGGGCTTATTCTGGATGGGTTTATCCCCATCTTGCAGACAGTGTCCTGATATATCAGATTAAGACTACTGCCACTGTCCATTAGGACTCGAGTGAGATGGTATCCATCAATTATTGGGTCGAGCACCAAGGCAGCTGATCTTCCGTGCCGGATACTGGCCGGGTGGTCCCTGTGATCGAAAGTGATTGGACAGGCCGCCCAGGGGTTGAATTTGGGGGCAACGAACTCTGTGTGAGTTGCGTGGACCATGTTTACTGTTTTGACTCTTGGTGGGAACTTTTTCTGTCCCCGAGTGTTCGGTTGGCGAGGCTCATCCTCGTCTTCACTTGGCGTTTCCCGTGCCTTGTGTTCTGCACTTAACTTGCCAGCCTGCTTGAGGACCCAACATTCTCTGTGAGTATGGTTTGCAGGTTTTTCGGGGGTGCCATGTATTTGGCACAATTTGTCCAGGACTTTATTCAAGCCAGACGGTCCCTCTTTGCTACCTTTAGATGACTTCTTTCTTTGACCGGGTCGAGAGCCCCTGAATCCGGCGTTGACTGCCATGTTATCCGGACTATCTTCATTGTTCCGGCGCTTATTCTTGTTTCGTCGTGGCTTCCCATTGCCGTCTCGAATTTCGGATGTGCCTGGGTCGCTGGTGCCTCTACAGGCCAACCAGGTGTCCTCGCCCGCACAAAAGTGGGTCATAAGGCTTGTTAAGGACGCCATCGTCCTTGGCTTTTCTTGGCCGAGGTGTCTGGCTAGCCACTCATCCCAAATACTGTGTTTAAAGGCCGCTAGAGCTTTGGCATTCAGACAGTCGACAATTTTATTCTTCTTAGTAAGAAATCTGTTCCAAAGCTTGTGGGCTGACTCTTCGGGTTGTTGTATTATGTGACTTAAATCGTCTACATCCGGAGGTCGGACATAGGTCCCTTGAAAATTGACCCTGAAAGCATCCTCAAGTTCCTCCCAACTTCCAATTGAGTTTTCGGGAGGCTTTTCAACCAATGTTGCGCTGGTCCTTTCAACTTGAGGGGAAGGTATTTGATGGCGTGGAGGTCGTCCCCACGAGCCATATGTATGTGAAGGATAAAATCCTCAATCCAGACCCCCGGGTCTGTAGTTCTGTCGTATGCCTCTATGTTCACAGGTTTGAATCCCTGTGGAAATTCGTGATCGAGCACCTCATCGGTGAAGCACAGAGGGTGTGCAGCCCCCTGTATCTGGGCATGTCATGGCATACTGTCGGCTGTTTTTGTGTCCGGTGTTGATTCTGAACTGGTATTTGATCAGTATTATCGTTTTGGTGACTGTAATCCTGCGTCGGAGCGTGTCCTCTGGATCCATAGATGGACCTGGTCGCACCGGCCTTTTTGTCTAGGAGCTCACGTAAATCATGTGCGGCATTAGTGGCTGCTCTATCGCGGCCATGAAGTGGTTTGTCCGGCCTATTGGCCGTATTGTTTTTTGGCGGAATGGGCTCTGCAGCCTCATCATCAAATTCGAGCAGCAGCTTGCGTTTTGGGTAGCTCTTTGTGTGGCGATCATCGCCATATTTTCCTTCAGTGTCTAGAACCTTATTCCATCTTCGGTTGAGCGTATCCTGCGCGGCTTTAAGCCTTTGCTTCTGCTTCTTGAGGATCCTCGCCGTGGCTATGAGCCTTCTGTGGAGGTTATCTTTTTCCAAATATTTTTCCGGGATGATGAAAGCATCATCAACCGGACTGTCCTCCTCTCCGGAGGTAGTTTGATTAGTCTGGCCCTCGGGATCGCTTTGATTGGGCATCTGTTCAGCGTGGCCTGGCTCTTCTTGCACCATCGCTGGGCTCGTATTGTTGCCTTTGGAGTCAACCGGAGTGTCGTCTTTTCTTGTGCTGTTATTGCTATTTTTACTGTGACTGGACTTAGAGCAGCGCCTGCGCCATTCTTTTGGCTTTTATCCAAGGGGTTTATCCTCCGTTGTGTCCTTTTGGTCACCGTTGTCCTCCTTAGGCGTGTTCACCATGTAGATGTCATATGATGAAGTGGCGGTCCAGCGCCCCGTGGGCGGTGGTTCCGGATTGTCCCGTGGATCGACGTCCATACCGTCGATGTCGTCGGAGTTGAAATCAAGCATGTCTGTTAGGTCATCGACAGGTGCTATGAAGTGGGTGGTGGGTGGGGGGCGATTTTTTCGTCATCCGTATCCCACATGGGCCGGACATAGTTTGGCCAAGAGTCTCTTGATAAAGAGAGAGGCTTTAACGAATTTAGCAAATCGCCAAATGGGGAGTGCTGAAAGATATCCGCGGCGGTGAACTCCATTATGGAAGCCCAATCGGACTGGATTTTCCTGGACACTCGCGGTTCGGAGCCCATGCCCGGACACAGGTACAAGGGTCCGGTGACGCAGATCCCCTTAACGGTGGAGTCTGTGTTCGTCTCTACCACCGAAGAGTATGCGACCTTCATGTCAGGGTCCATCCACCCATCCTTGATCGACGTGATCTGCCCCGGATTTAGGTCTGGAGCGGTTGCAGGGGCGACATCCGAAATACTATCCGATAGCGGCTTTAAGCCCTGCTCATCGTGACTGTTCGGCGCTCCTGATGCAGGCCCGAATCCGTCGAAGATCAAGTCTCCACGAATATCGGCCGTGTAATTCAAGTTTCCAAACCTGACCTGATGGCCAGGGGTGTAGCCGTCGATCTGCTCTAGATGGCAAGCGAATTGGCCCGCAGTGCGAAGCTGCCGAACATGAAAATCTGTCCGGGAAGAAAAGTCTCACCCGGGACTGTGTTGTTGAAGGTTGAGGGAGCCATCGAGCCTTACAACGACGACACAGAGGAACTCTCAATGAAAGCACCAATGTCGGTGTCAAAACCGGCGGATCTCGGGTAGGGGGTCCCGAACTGTGCGTCTAAGGCTAATGGTAATAGGAGACTGGGGACATGATGTTTACCCAGGTCCGGGCCCTCTCGATGGAGGTAATACCCTACTTCCTTCTTGATTGATCTTGATGATATGAGTATTACAAGAGATGATCTACCACGAGATCGTAGAGGCTAAACCCTAGAAGCTAGCCTACGGTATGATCGTTGTTGTCCAACGTACTAAACCCTCCAGTTTATATAGACACTGGAGGGGGCTAGGGTTACACAAAGTCGGTTATAGAGAAGGAGATCTATCATCCGGATAGCCAAGCTTGCCTTCCATGCAAAGGAGAGTCCCATCCAAACACGGGACGAAGTCTTTAATCTTGTATCTTCATAGTCCAACAGTTCGGCCAAAGTATATAGTCCGACTGTACGGATACCCCCTTATCCAGGACTCCCTCAATCGGTCTAGTGTCAGACGACACAGTTGCATCATACCAGTGGCTTCTTCTTGTATTTTTGGAGGCAATGTCCCAGAAGGCACCCATTTGAGCAATCACCGATGGGGACGGTTCAATGGCTAAAGCAATAGCTACTGTCTGGACTGGAACAGATCATCGTTTGTGCATGTGGCATATCCAGGAGAATATGGTGATGGACCTCCGCAAGAAAAATCTTGAGGAATTTAGGGAATTCATTTACCGTCGTTGGGATGTTGATGAGTTTGAGAAAAGATGGGATGTCATGCCCAATATGCGATACTATCCTAAAGAGACTCGAAGGCCCCCCCAAGGACAGACCTGCATATTGATACGCTTTAGCAAGGTGGATATCATTACATCAACATTACATAATAGATATGGATACATACATAAGGCATACAATGCCACACAAATACAACATAATCTTACATAAGAGCACCATCCGACTACGGATGAAACACAAACAAAAACTCAAACGACATCCACCCTGCTAGCCCAGGCTGCCGACCTGGAACCTATCCCCTGATCGAAGAAGAAGCAGAAGAACTCAAGACAACAAGCATCGCTCTCGCGTCATGATCATCGCATAACCTGTACCTGCAACTGTTGTTGTAGTAATCTGTGAGCCACGAGGACTCAGCAATCCCATTACCATGGGTATCAAGACTAACAAAGCTTAATGGGAAAGGAAGGGGTAAAGTGGTGAGGTTGCAGCAGCATCTAAGCATATATGGTGGCTAACATACGCAAATAAGAGCAAGTAGAGAGCAAACGGAACGGTCGTGAAGCTAGCAATGATCAAGAAGTGATCCTGAACTCCTAGTTACGTCAAACATAACCCAAAACCATGTTCACTTCCCGGACTCCACCGAAAAGAGACCATCACGGCTACACACGCGGTTGATGCGTTTTAATTTGTATCTGGTGTCAAGTTATCTACAACCGGACATTAACAAATTCCCATATGCCACATAACCACGGGCACGGCTTTCGAAAGTTTATACCCTGCAGGGGTGTCCCAACTTAGCCCATAATAAGCTCTCGCGATCAACGAAGGATATACCTTCTCCCAGGAAGACCCGGTCAGACTCGGAATCCCGGTTTACAAGACATTTCGACAATGGTAAAACAAGTCCAGCAAGACCGCCCGATGCGCCGACAATCTCGATAGGAGCTGCACATATCTCGTTCTCAGGGCAACACCGGATGAACACTACGTACAATTAAAACCAGCCCTCAAGTTTCCCCGAGGTGGCGCTGCAAGTGGCTCTGGTTCGGACCAACACTCAGACAAGCATTGGCCCGGGGGGGCTAAAATAAAGATGACCCTCGGGTTGGCCGACCCAAGGGAAGGGTATAGGTGGTGGTGAGGCAAATGGTAAAACCAAGGTTGGGCCTTGCTGGAGGAGTTTTATTCAAAGCAAACTGTCAAGGGGGTCCCATAAATCACCCAACCGCGTAAGGAACGCAAAATCCGGGAACATAACACCGGTATGACGGAAACTAGGGCGGCAAGAGTGGAACAAAGCACCAGGCATAAGGTCGAGTCTTCCACCCTTTACCAAGTATATAGATGCATTAATTAAATAATAGATATTGTGATATCCCAACATTATCCTGTCCACTATGGAGCAATCTTCAACTTCACCTGCAACTAACAACGCTATAAGAGGGCTGAGCAAAAGTGGTAACATAGCCAAGCAACGGTTCGCTAGGAAGGGTGAAAAGGTTAGAGGCTGACATGGCAAATTGGCAGGCTTGAAGAGCAACTGATAGGTAGCGCAGCATAGCGATAGAACGAAGCAACTAGCATAGCAATGATAATAATGAGATCCAGGGTAGCGGTCATCTTGCCTGAAATCCCACTAGGAAGAAGAACGAGTCCATGAAGAAGATGAAGCCACGAAGACGAACCAAGCGTAGATGAACGAATCCTCACGATCACAACGAAACGGGAACTATCAAGAAGAAGCACACAACAAGGTAAACACACCACACATAATAAGGCATGATGCACAAACAACTATGATGCAAGACAAGACTACATGAAGCTACTCATGGCAAGAGATGATGCAAGTAAGAGCAACACATCAAGGCAAGTTTAAATGAGGCCGGAAGCAACATATAACAATTCCGGTAAGTCCTCATATGCAAATTTCGAAATTGGTCCAGATCTGAATAAACCTTATGTTCAAGTTGTCAAACATCAAGTTAAGATGCACCAAGATGATCTACACGAGATTCTAGTCAAGTTACATATAAAGTTCATTTAATTCGGAGCTACGGCCTAGAAGATATGAGCAAAACAAGTTAAACATGGCATTGATGCAAAAAGCATACAAACATCAAGCAAACACACCAAAACAAGGATGCAACATGATAATATGAAGCTACATGCAAATTCAAGCAAGTTTCATATAGAGCACACTCAAAATGGAGCAACGGTTCAACACATACACTCTACAAGTTTAAAGGACAAGCTGTCCAAAACAGCAACTAGGCATCTTGCAAGCATCAAAACAACATGCTACAGCACCCCAATATGAGAACAAAAGGCATGGACATGATGTACATGTAAAGCATTACAAAACATGAACACTGAGCTATCTCCATAAATCATTAGAACATGCTCCAAAACACATGGCAAGATTGCATATAGTAACAGTTTCAGACTTTGCAGAAATAACATCAGGTTACAATGTTTAGAGCTATCAAACAACATGTTACAGGAACTTATCATGGCAAACAAAGGCATGGCATTATACTACTAAATGCATAGAACAAAAGTCCTTTACTGATCATGAGCCAAAAAGGATCAGAAGATATGATGGCACCCATGTAAACATGGCAAATGATATGACATTTTGATACATGGCAGGAACAACAATAAGTAGGCATGTTGGTGAGCTTGTACCACTCACCACAGAGCAATACGTGGCATGGAAAGGAAACCAATAGTAAGAAGACATGTTTGTGAAGCTAAGAATGGCAAGTACATGTTCATAGGGTGCATGGAGCACTAGCAAAGCTCATGGAAAATCTGAACTTAATGTTAACAGGCTGACAGCAACATTATTTAGCAATTTGAGAGCAAGATTACAACAATTTACAGCAAGCTATAAATGCAACCATGGGCATAGATGGATAGAGAAAGACATTTATAACAAAACATATTTAGTGAACATCTCCAGATTATGCATAGAATGACTTGTATTAGCAGGTTTACATAGCAACAAAGTATAACAGAATCAGCCTAGCAAAACAGTAACAGCAAGTACCCTACTTAACAAGCTTTATTCACTCACTACACAAATCACAAAAATACATGGATGGCACCCCTGTAAATATGGCATGATGTAGCACAAAACACATGTAGACATCAACCTCATAGGATGCACACACAAAATGCAACGAAAATCACAAATCACTAAGTTCTAACAGTTTCAGCAGATTAACATCATATAGTACTGTTGCAACGATGATTCGGGCATCAATATGACCTCAAACAAAGATGGCATAATGGAACAAAATTAAGAGCATCTCAATACGAACATTTTGACATATTACACGCGCAAAACGGAGCTACATGCACAGAGTTATGATGCGAAGAACAGAGCAATAAATCATGAGAATTTTGGGACTTTGCAGAAAATCACCAAGTCCAAACGAGCGCTAAGAAGCTAAAGGACGCACATGCGGGGAATAGAGGGGTTTCTCACCCTGGGCTTCTGCCCAAAACGAAGAGGAGGCGAGGCAGGCCGGTGGGAGGCTTGGGCTGGGCCGGCGAGGGATCGGGCCCACGCGGGCGTCGGGCGGGGTGTGGCCGTCGTCTCCCTCGATCCCGAACAGGACCGGGGAGGCCGGGGCGGCGGCGGCTGATGGCGACACCGACGAGAGCACGGGGACGCCGGGGAAGAGCCGGATCGGGCGGCGCCGGCCAGATCCAGGCGGGGCGGAAGCCGAGGCGAAGACGGCGGCGATGAGGCTGGGGCCTCGGGCGCGGGCGCGCACCATCTCCGGCGAACAGCGGGCTGGGCGACGAAGTGCGCAGGCGGAGCAGCAGAATGGCGGCGGGGCACACGGCGGAAGGGCGGCGCAGGCGGCGGACGAGCGACGCCGGCGACGGGAAGGCGCGGAGGCGGCGCTGGGAAGGAGGAGCGGCTTGCGGCGGGGTGGCAGAGATCTCCGGCAATGCGGCCGGCGAAGTCCGGCGAGGTCCCGGCGAGCGGGCACGAGCGACGGCACGCACGGGCCTAGATGGGCTCGGGCGGGCTATAGATGGGCTCTGTGGGCCGGCGGCGCGGGGACGGTGGCGGAGGACAGGTGGCGCGGAGGGATTGGACGGGGTGGCGGCGCTGG
Source organism: Triticum aestivum (assembly GCF_018294505.1). Lineage (NCBI taxonomy): Eukaryota > Viridiplantae > Streptophyta > Magnoliopsida > Poales > Poaceae > Triticum > Triticum aestivum. The sequence continues at coordinate 115,736,726 of NC_057798.1, read as the reverse complement.
ACATGTCCGGCGCGACGCGGATGTGTCCGGTGGCGCGGGGAGGAAGAAACTAGGGTTTGATCTGCGCGAAAATTCGGGGAGGGGCATCTATTTATAGATTCTGGGAGCTAGGAGAGTCCAAATGAGGTGCGGTTTTCAGCTACGCTATCGTGATCGAATGACCGAGAGCATGGAGGGGGTTAGGATGGGTTAGTGGGCTGATTTGGAGGGGTGCTGGGCTACAAAGAGAAGGGGCTTTTGCGGCTACCCGGTTAACCGTAGGAGTATCAAACGACCTCCAAATGGCACGAAACTTGACAGGCGGTCTACCGGTAGTATACCAAGGCCACTTGGCAAGCCTCAGTCCATTCCGAGAACGTTTAACACCCACTCACGAAAAGAGACAAGAGGGGTGCGCCGGGGAAGATAGGAGTGCCAGATTGCAAAACGGACAACGGGGAAAATGCTCGGATGCATGAGACGAACACGTATGCAATGCAATGAACATGATGACATGGCAATATGCAACACGCAAGCAAATGACATGGCAACAATGACGAATAACTGGTGGACACCTGGCGCATCGAATCCGGGCGTTACAACACTCCTCCACTAACAAGAGATCTCGTCCCGAGATCTTAGGACCGAGACGGAAGGGAAAATGGATGAGGTGAAATAAGAACGCAAGATAAGAAACAAAGAATCGAGAGCACTCGAGAAGAAGAGGGGAACAACGAGAATGACGAGAATCAAAGCTCACGGAATCAGATAGACTATGAAACCACTCCGGTTAAAACGAGATAAGAAACGAATAAGACTAAAAAGGATTTAGGCAAAACTCTGACTAAACATGGAAGGAATAGAACAAGAACTTCACAAGATGGGATGGCACTTGACGAGATGAACAATGCAAAGCCTCTGGAAGAATTGAAAGAATGAAAAGAACTTAGAAAGAAGGATTGAATGGAGTTGTTGAGAAAATCAACAACGAAAAGAATAAGCTTGTTGTGGACATATGGATAACATCTCAGAAATTATGAGGTGATAACCGACCACAAACAGAAATGACTGGATAGCTGAGAAGAAGGAAGAAATGCAAAACTCCACTTCAAAAGAATACGGAGATTTAATTACACTTCGAGATGCGAGAAGAAAAGATACTTGAGCTCCACCAACAAGAATCTTGATGAACTCTTGAAGAATGAATTAAATCATGAAGAAACACCATGAAGAACTCCGGTAACAAAAGGATGACAAGATAAAATTGAATAATGAAAAGAATAAGATGAGCCTTGCGATGATTTAGATGGAGGTTCCGACGAAATGGCCGAGGAAATATGAACACCGGAAGAGAAAGATGGATCACTTGGAATCAAGAATTTACTCCTCATGAACAAACTCCGGAGGGATTACTTACTTGGATGAAATAAGAATAAGTTTTATTGTATGCTTATCCTTCATCAAATTAAATTGATGACAAGCAATGGATTTGGCATGCAACTTATTCTTGTTGAAGAGGATTAAGGGGGGGGGTATATGGTGCAAAACTAGAGAAAGTCTTCATGAACCACCGGTGGGATTGGAAAGAACGAATGAATTAATATGGTAATCAAAGAAAAAGAATCTGAAAGAACCACCGTTAGAATTCGGAAATGACTAAGAATGAACCATCGGGAAGAATTACAAGAACCAATAAGCAAGAGGGGATTTAGATGCAAACGGACAAAGAGATCACGAGCTGATAAAGAATACTTGACAGATGCACCGGGATAACTGGATAACGGTAGCTGAAATGTGAGGACGAAGAATTCTTCTGGAATGATGGCCTCCGGTGAAAGGAAATGGAAAAACAACTTCTGACATGCTCCGGATGGGTAAGAAAAGAATATCTGACAAATGGAATAATTCGAGATGGTAGCATGAAACTAGAACCGTGAATCCTCAAGAGAACGAGCAAGATTTAGAGGAAAAACTCTTCTTCTATCTTGAAATGACGACGAGAAACACCACCAAAATTACTGAGATACTCCGGGAGAATGACAAGTGAAGAGGTTGGGCCAACGATGAAAAGAATTTGAAAGAGATCTTGGAGAAGGCATGTGGCTGATGGGATACTTACATCACCTTGAAAAGAATTTGAGAATAACTCCGGGGAATTAGAAGAGTCAGGTAAGATCCTGGGAAAAGACCTGTGGGTTATGGGCCCACTAAAAGAAAACACCATTAAAAAGGATTGAAGAGGAGTTGATGCACCAGAACAATTGAAATATTTGAATGAGGTGACAACATCAAATTAATTTGAGCATAGACGAATCTCCTGAGATGTCTTGAGCACTCCGGAAGGATAAACTGGCGAGAGGCAAACGAGCAGGGAAAACACTTGATCCAAGGAAAAGAATATGATCAGCCCGAAAAACCCTGAATTGAGTCCACCGAAAAAGAGATGAAGAATGTCAAACAAAAGAGAATTCACCGGTTGAAACAATTGACGAAAGACTAAAAAGGCTCCACACGAATGAAATCGATGCTCGAAACAGACTCAGGCTCCGGGAAGAAGAGGGTGGGAGGGCAGGAAAAACAAAGGCAATGTGGAAGGAGAAAAACCGATGAATAACTTCAAGAGGAAACACGGGTTGAAAGAATGCAAATGCTTCGCACGAGTAGGATGGATACTTGATTACGGACTCCGGCTCCGAGATGAAAACGGGTGGGCGGGTGGGAAAAGAAAACAACCGAGGATTGAACTTGGCAAAGAAGAAGAGGCTCGAGTCAACTTGACGAGAAATGCACCGGATGAAAAGAGCTGAGAACCAACGATCGGAAAACCAACTGCGTGATCCTAAAGAAAAAATTGAAGGGGAAGAGGAGTAACTCCAAAACACCTACGTCCAGATTCCTCACCAGAGCGATGAAGGGGCTGAGGAGTAAAAAGTATTCCTACTGTCCTATATAACTAGACTTCGAAAACAGTTTTCTTCTACACTCAACAACAGCCAAACTACACGATCAATCAAGGGGGCTCCTATGGTCGGTCGAGGCTCTGATACCAACTTGTCACACCCAATATGTGACACTATCCTAAAGAGACTCGAAGGTCCCCCCAAGGATAGAACTGCATATTGATATGCTTTTGCAAGGTGGATATCATTACATCAACATTACATAATAAATAGGGATACATACATAAGGCATACAATGCCACACGAATACAACATCATGTTACATAAGAGCACCATCCGACTATGGATGAAACACAAACAAAAACTCAAACGACATCCACCCTGCTAGCCCAGGCTGCCGACCTGGAACCTATCCCCTAATCAAAGAAGAAGCAGAATAAGAACTCAAGACAAGCACGCATCACTCTCGTGTCATGATCATTGCATAACCTGTACCTGCAACTGTTGTTATAGTAATCTGTGAGCCACGAGGACTCGGCAATCTCATTACCATGGGTATCAAGACTAACAAAGCTTAATGGGAAAGGAAGGGGTAAAGTGGTGAGGTTGCAGCAGTGTCTAAGCATATATGGTGGCTAACATACGCAATAAGAGCGAGAAGAGAGCAAACGGAATGGTCGTGAAGCTAGCAATGATAAAGAAGTGATCCTGAACTCCTACTTACGTCAAACATAACCCAAAACCGTGTTCACTTCCCGGACTCCGCCGAAAAGAGACCATCACGGCTACACACGCGGTTGATGCGTTTTAATTCGTATCTGGTGTCAAGTTATCTACAACTGGACATTAACAAATTCCCATCTGCCACATAACCGCGGGCACGGCTTTTAAAAGTTAATACCCTGCAGGGGTGTCCCAACTTAGCCCATGATAAACTCTCGCGATCAATGAAGGATATACCTTCTCCCAGGAAGACCCGATCAGACTCGGAATCCCGGTTTACAAGACATTTCGACAATGGTAAAACAAGTCCAGCAAGACCGCCCGATGCGCCGACAATCCCGATAGGAGCTGCACATATCTCGTTCTCAGGGCAACACCGGATGAACACTACGTACAACTAAAACCAGCCCTCAAGTTTCCCCGAGGTGGCACTGCAAGTGGCTCTGGTTAGGACCAACACTCAGACAAGCATTGGCCCGGGGGGCTAAAATAAGGATGACCCTCGGGTTGGCCGACCCAAGGGAAGGGTATAGGTGGTGGTGAGGCAAATGGTAAAACCAAGGTTGGGCCTTGCTGGAGGAGTTTTATTCAAAGTGAACTGTAAAGGGGGTCCCATAAATCACCCAACCGCGTAAGGAACGCAAAATCCGAGAACATAACACCGGTATGACGGAAACGAGGGCGGCAAGAGTGGAACGAAGCACCAGGCATAAGGCCGAGTCTTCCACCCTTTACCAAGTATATAGATGCATTAATTAAATAAGAGATGTTGTGATATCCCAACATAATCCTGTCCACCATGGAGAAATCTTCAACTTCACCTGCAACTAACAACGCTATAAGAGGGCTGAGCAAAAGCGGTAACATAGCCAAGCAACGGTTCGCTAGGAAGGGTGAAAAGGTTAGAGGCTGACATGGCAAATTGGGAGGCTTGAAGAGCAACTGATAGGTAGCGCAGCATAGCGATAGAACGAAGCAACTAGCATAGCAATGATAGTAATGAGATTCATGGTAGCAGTCATCTTGCCTGAAATCCCACTAGGAAGAAGAACTAGTCCATGCAAAAGATGAAGCCACGAAGACGAACCAAGCATAGACGAACGAATCCTCACGATCGCAACGAAACGGGAACTATCGAGAAGAAGCACACAATAAGGTAAAACACACCACACATAACAAGGCATGATGCACAAACAAGTATGATGCAAGACAAGACTACATGAAACTACTCATGGCAAGAGATGATGCAAGTAAGAGCAACACATCAAGGCAAATTTAAATGAGGCCGGAAGCAACATATAACAATTCCAGTAAGTCCTCATATGCAAATTTCGAAATTGGCCCAGATCTGAATAAACCTTATGTTCAAGTTGTTAAACAGCAAGTTAAGATGCACCAAGATGATCTACATGAGATTCTAGTCAAGTTACATATAAAGTTCATTTAATTCGGAGCTACGACCTAGAAGATATGAGCAAAACAAGTTAAACATGGCATTGATGCAAAAAGCATACAAACATCAAGCAAACACACCAAAACAAGGATGCAACATGATAATATGAAGCTACATGCAAATTCAAGCAAGTTTCATATAGAGCACACTCAAAACGGAGCAACGGTTCAACACATACTCTATACGAGTTTAAAGGACAAGCTGTCCAAAACAGCAACTAGGCATCTTGCAAGCATCAAAATAACATGCTACAACACCTCAACATGAGAACAAAAGGCATGGACATGATTTACAGGTAAATCATAACAAAACATGAACATTGAGCTATCTCTATAAATCACTAGAACATGCTCCAAAACACATGGAAAGATTGCATATAGTAACAGTTTCAGACTTAGTAGAAATAACATCAGGTTGCAATGTTTAGAGCTATCAAACAATATGTTACAGGAACTTATCATGGCAAACAAAGGCATGGCATGAGACTACTAAATGCATAAAACAAAAGTCCTTTACTGACCATGAGCCAAAAAGGATCAGAAGATATGACGGCACCCATGTAAACATGGCAAATGATATGATAGATTCATACATGGCAGGAACAACAATAAGTAGGCATGTTGGTGAGCTTGTACCACTCATCACAGAGCAATACATGGCATGGAAAGGCAACCAACAGTAAGAAGACATGTTTTTGAAGCTAAGCATGGCAAGTACAAGTTCATAGGGTGCATGGAGCACTAGCAAAGCTCATGGCAAATCTGAACTTAATATTAACAGGCTGGCAACAACATTATTTAGCAATTTGAGAGCAAGCTTACAACAAGTTACAACAAGCTATAAATGCAACCATGGGCATGGATGGATAGAGAAAGACATTTATAACAAAACATATTTAGTGAACATCTCAAGATTATGCATAGAATGACTTGTAGCAGCAGGTTTACATAGCAACAAAATATAATAGAACCAGCCTAGCAAAACAGTAACATCAACTACCCTACTTAACAAGCTTTATGCACTCACTACACAACTCACAAAAATACATGGATGGCACCCCTGTAAAGATGGCATGATGTAGCACAAAACACATGTAGACATCAACCTCATAGGATGCACACACAAAATGCAACGAAAATGACAAATCACCATGTTATAACAGTTTCAGCAGATTATAAGGATGGCTTATAAGGTTCGGTTCAAAATAAAACCAACGGGGAAGAGGTCGTCATGGGTTAACAGGATGTACGAGCTGCGACACATATGGGCTGCTGCGTACATAAAGGGTAGATATTACCTAGGCATGATGAGTAATCCGAGGAGTGAGTCTCTCAACTCAAGGCTTCATGTGCACCTGAACAGGAAGTTGCAACTTGTTGATTTGTTGCAGCATGTTGAGCACTGTGTATCCATAATCCGTAAGAATGAAGCTGCATTAGACGCAGTAGAAACACATACGATACCCTTCACTAAGCTGAATGCACACCCTCTGGAGATTGCTGCCTCTTATATTTATACAACTGTTATGTTTCCAAAGGTAAAGCGTCAGATTGTCGAAGGGACAAATTGGCAGGTCACGTACTAGGTAGCATGTGATGGTTTGGTCGTGTTTGGAGTTTTGCGCAAAGCCCCATATGATAAGAACCCATATGGCAGGGATGCTACAGAATTGCAAGGTAAGAAAGGTAAGGATGATGAGGACTTGCATGCAAAAAAATTGGATGCTGAGGATCCCAATGACTTGGAAGGTAAGGATGCTGAGGACTTGCATGCAAAAAACTTGGATGCTGAGGATCCCAATGACTTGGAAGGCAAGGATGGTGTGGACTTGCATGCCAAAAACCTGGATGCTAAGGATCCCAATGACTTAGAAGGTAAGGACAGTGAGGAGTTGGATGCAAAAAAGTTGGATGCACAAGGCATGGATGCTAAGCCTGTGGATTTTATATATCATGTGACTTGTCTGTTTACAGGAGCAAGACTGGATGATGCAGCTTGTAAATGTAAAAAGTTGGAAAGTCAGGATTACCAATGCGCACATATATTCTGCATTCTGGATCATCTTGGTGTACGCACATTTCCAAAAAAAATTCAAGAAAAGATGGACAATGCATGCCAAGCCAGCGTTCCCTTCTTCGAGGACTGCGAATACTCATGTATGGTCTGATCACAGGAAAAAGTATCATCAACTAAGCAACATGGCTAGTGATGCTTTAGTCATAGCCGCAGCTAGCGATTCACAGTCATAACAGGTGATGGAGCTCCTCCAGAGTATATTGGTTGATGGAGAAAAACTATTTTGGATGAAGGCCATAAATCGTTTGTTCCTTTGCCGGCATACTTCTCTGCTGCTCACGAATGCTACACTGATGACGTGGAAAATCCCATCAAAATAGTTCCAAAAGGGAGACCAACTACCGAAGAATCAAATAAGAGGATTAAATCCAGGCGCGAGCAGATGAGAGGGAAAAAAAGCAATGAAGTTAGTGCACATGTTTATCTCTTTGTTCATTTCCATACATGCTTACAATGTCAATATGTTCTCCGGGAGAGTGTTCACATCTTTTTGTTCAATTTACTCAGGAACAAATCGGGGAAATCAAAGGTCACAAGGAGGAACAATCGAAAAGAGAAAGACTCAGAGACAGAAGAAGACACATATTTAGATACAGAAGAAGAGGAAGATTAAAAAAAGCAACGAAGTTAGTGCACATGTTAATCTCATTGTTCATTTCCATACATGCTTATAGTGTGAATATGTTCTCCCGGAGAGTGTTCACTTGTTTTTCTTCAATTTATGTAGGAAAAAATCAGGGAAATCAAATAGCACAAGGAGGAAGAAGCAAAAAGAAGAGACAGAGTCAGATACAAAAGAAGAGACAGAGGCAGATACAGAAGAAGAGACAGAGGCAGATACAGAAGAAGAGGAAGATTCAGGTATAGAAGAAGAGGAAGATTCAGATGCAGAAGAAGAGGGAGATTCATATGCAGAAGAAGAGGGAGATTCAGATGTGGAAGTAGAGGAAGATTCAGATGCGGAAGAAGAGGAAGATTCAGATGCAGAAGATGGTAGGCTGAGGAGGGCCAGGAAGAGACAATTGGAGGTTGCAGAAGAGGATTACGCAAAACCAAACAAGTGGGAATTAGCACAATTGTGCGTACTTAAACATGTTTTCAAATGCTGGCTGCAGATTCATCTATTTCATTTTTTGTAGGAAACACAAGGGCGCTCCAAATGTCAAAGCTGGGAGGAAGAAAAAGAACGATGACAAGGCTACGCGAGGAAAACCAGTGAAGTTAGTGTCTGTACTTACATGTCCGCTCTAGAAATCGGGTATTTGCTAGTACTGTCACTACAAAAAAAGACACATCCGTGACATTTTGGGCTGAACGAATTTTTTTCTGTCATACTTATGACACTTCTATGACGATAATTGTGACAAAACCCGGTATCATCATAGATGTGGTGGGCTCCTACTTCTATGACAAAAAATCATGACAAAAAATCATGACAAAAAATGGGCTTTTCATCCTGGGCGGGCTGGAGACGCAGCTGCATGACATTCTTTGGGCCGTCCATGATGGAAAAAACCGTGGTAGAAGCGAGGGCGAGGAAAATTTCAGGGAGTTCCCGGTTACGGTGGGTGGTCGGGGGCCGAGCGATGCGCGTTTCTCTCGTACACGTACGCGTGTGTGTGCGAGGCATTGGGATCTAACTGAACCCGAGCGAGGCGTCGCCTAACTGAACCCAAGCGATTGGCCTGCAGGCTACGCGTTACTGAACTCGAGCGATCGAGCGATTCCTTCGCTACTGCTGCTAACTGAAGCCGATCGATGCTGCCTCTGGATGAACACTGAGCATTGCAGGGGGGGGGTTGGATGAACAGTGAGCATT
>NC_057798.1:115721130-115727340 GCF_018294505.1 Triticum aestivum | reverse complement strand
CAAGACCCTGATCGATCGAGACGGTTGGGGCTGGATGAACAGGACCCCGTGGAGGGCTAGATGAACAGGACGACCCCGTGGGATGAACAGTAGACGGTGGAGGGGTGGATGAATAGTAGCCCGTGGGGGGGTGGTTGAACAGGAGCCCATGGAGAGGGGTGGTTGAATAGTAACCGGTGGAGTAGCACACGGTGGAGGCTGGATCAACAGGAGCCCGTGGATGAAAAGTCGCAGGTGGAGGCTGGAGGAGGTCGACAGTGGATGAATAGTAGCCCGTGGAGGCTGGAGGAGGTCGATGGTGGAGATGAACAGTATCTTGTGGAGTCCCGTTTTGCGGTACGCCACACCCCTCCCGATGAACAGGACCCCCGTTTCGACCGTGGCGCTGCAACACAAGTCCGTTTCGTCCGTTTTGCGGTACGCCACACCCCTCCCGATCAACAGGACCCCCGTTTCGACCATAGGAGGTCCGTTTCCTCCGTTTTGCGGTACGCCAGACCCCTCCCGATGAATAGGATCCTGTTTCGAACGTGGCCGGTCGAACACAAGGCCGTTTCCTCCGTTCTGCGGTACTCCAGGCCTCGTTTCCATCGCCTGTTCCATCCAAGCCCTCCCGATGAACACGACGACGCATTCCGTTCCGACCCAACCGGTTGGCTCCCCATGAGCACGACGACGATGATGTTTCCCCGTTTCGACCCAGCCATGTACACGAGCCCTGGCCGTACGTATGCGCGAGTAGGAGTTCGAGACCCCGCCCGTATGTACGTACATGGCCGTATTTTCTTTCTTGCACCCTGGTCGCTGTACGTACGTGTACATGCTACGTGCGCGCCTCTACTACGACACGTGCACGCCTCTACTACGACACGTGCGCGCCTCTACATCCACCAGTATGTATGTACACGTTTGCGACCAGAATGACAACGCTACGTACGCTTCGACCAGGTGGGTCCCGAGTGTCAGGCACTTCCTTGCGTGCAAAGATGTAGATGGTGGGTCCTAGCAGTTAGGGGGGTGAATCATTTTTTCCCGGACGCACTTCCTTGCGTGCGAAGATGTAGCTGGTGGGTCCCAGCAGTGGGGGGAGAATCATTTTTTTCACGAAATACAGTGGCCCGTTCGGTGGGTCCCGCTATCAGGTGGAGGAATAATTATTTTGCGCGTAATAAGGAGGCACTTCCTTGCGGCTGCCATGGACCCAGCTGTTAGCCTCTCCATGTACAGTACTCTTCCGATGGAAGTCGGTCGTTGACCACATTGACCACGCCGCGCGGAGAGCACCACAGCGGTGGACGACGGCAAGGCCTAGGAAGGGGACGACACGGAGCCGGGGAAGACGCAGTAGTGGATTCCCACGCGAAGAGGAGTACCAGGGTTCACTGGTTCGGCTGCGGTGTGAGGCTGCCGTCGCTGCAGAATAACAGGGGGTGTGGGTGAGTAGAGGGATGACCTGGCCAGCGGTGGGAGTAGTAGGGAGTGGTGAGGCCTCCGCGGCATCATATTCGGCCACGGGAGGCAGGAGCATGCAGCACGACCGGCGCTGCTTTGGGTGGCTGGAGCACGAAGACCAGAGGTTGAAGAAGCACTACGGCAGTTGGATGAACATCGTACCGTCACTTGAATTATAATAGTTCATATTGACTAAGTTGACAAAGCCCTCCATCCCCATCAACTTAGTAGGCCCACAAGTCAGCCTCCCACCAAGGTGAGTCCCAACTAGCAGGGGGAGTATTCTTTTTTTGTGCGTAATAAGGAGGCATTTCCGGTGGGTCCGAGATGACAGCAGGGGAAACGTTTTTTTCGCGAAATACAGAGGCCCTTCCGGTGGGTCCCAGATATCAGGTGGAGGAATCATTATTTTGCGCGTAATAAGGAGGCATTTCCCTGTGTGGGCCCCTACTGTCAGCCTCTTCCGATGGCTGTTGTTTGTTGACCATATTGACCTCGTCGCGCCGAGAGCACAAACGCGGTGGACGAGGGCGAGGCCCAGGAAGAGAACCACCCGGAGCCGACAAAGCCACCGCAGCGGATGCCCACGCTGAGGGGAGTACGAGCGCTGACTGGTCGGCTGCGGGGTGAGGCTAACATCGCTGGAAAATAACAGGATGTGTGGGTGGTTAGAGGGATGGCCTGGCGGCAGCACAGCCAGCCACGGGAGGAGGGAGCAGGCAGTCCCGCCGGCGCTGGTTTGGGCGGCTGGAGCAGGAAGATCAGAGATTGAAGAAGCACAGCGGCCGTTGGATGGACATCCAACAGTCATTGCTGTGTGTTGACTAAGTTGACAAAGCCTTGCGTACGCGTCAAATTTTTTTTAGGACACCGTCATCGTCAACCTAGTAGGCCCAGAAGTCAGCCTCCAAATCTATGGAAAACATCATACAACCCATTAGCCATTATTTGCAATAATATACAACCCATTTGCTAATTCTGAAGGATATTTGAAGCCCATATTCTTTTTATTAGCATTACAGACCATATATTCTGGGCACTACTAAAAAAATTCAACGAAATTTTGCATATTTCGGTGGGGTCCGAACTCTTTTAATCATGAAATTTCGAGTCACATTAAAAATAATTTTCAAAAAATTATATCGAAATAAAATTCAAAAAACAATTCTCCGCAAAAAATGAATGAAATTTAGAATCTTAACTAGCAAGATGCCCGTTTGTTGCACGGAACATGAAGATGCATTTGTATGAGTAGTTTATCTTCTGGGAGAAAAGATGATATTTTAATGTAATTGCCAGTTGGCTTTGGGTTTTATCTATACTATATATACTACTATATAGTGTACGAGTTTTAAATAGGAGCGGACAATCAATCCTAACCATTTGTGTCCTAGATCCAACGGATGAAAATAGTGGGATTCACAGTGAACAGTGCATGGTTGTTGCATCCATCATGTTCTAGAATGAACTGCCTGATACTTCTTAAGAGATGTGGCCCAAACAGATTCCTCTTTGGGCCAGACATGTTGTAGCTTGAAGTTGGCAACGAGTTGAGCCTAAAAAATGGTTTTGAGGGAGAAACATAAAGTAAAGTTAAATTCATTTTTAATTCTTTTCTTTCTTAACATTTTTTGCAGGATTCTTTATTAACAAATTTTGGGGATTGCATATATTAATTCATACTTTCTTTATAATAAATTTATTTCAGCATCTATAAATCAAGAATTTTTTGCTTTGAATCAATCGGTAAGTCTATGTTTTCCCTACCAAAACTCACCCCATAAAGTTAAAACGTGCATTGCACGTGCATACATACTAGTACTATATAGTGTACGAGTTTTGAATAGGAGCAGGCAATCAATCCTAACCATTTATGTCCTAGATCCAACGACTGAAAATAGTGGGATTCGCAGTGAACAGTGCATGGTTGTTGCATCCATCATGTTCTAGCATGAACCTCCTAATACTTCTAAAGCGATGTGGCGCAAACTGATTTCTCTTTGGGCCAGACATGTTGTAGCTTGAGGTTGGCAACGAGTTGAGCCTAAAAATGGTTTTGAGGCAGAAACATAAAGTAAAGTTAAATTCATTTTTAATTCTTTTCTTTATTAACATTTTTTGCAGGATTCTTTATTAACAAATTGTGGGGATTGCATATATTAATTCGTACTTTCTTTATAATAAATATATTTCAGCATCTATAAATCAAGAATTTTTTGCTTTGAATCAATCAGTAAGTCTATGTTTTTCCCTACCAAACTCACCACATAAAGTTAAAACGTGCATTGCACGTGCATACATACTAGTAAGAGTAGAGATTAGAGAAATCCTAAAAAAATGATATTTTAATGCAATTGCCGGTTGGCTTTGGTTTAAAAATTTACAGCCCATTTATTACAACTTATAGCCCATTTTCTGGGGAAGCCCATTTCGTACAACTTACGTCCCTCCTCGTCTTGAAAGATTTGCAGCCCAGCAGGACTGAGAAAAGCAAGTAGCCCTCGGTTTTGGTATTCTCCAAAAAAAGAACTGGGCTAGCCAATTCAGAAATAAAAAATATATCAACTGGGCTCGTCATGTGCTTAATAAAAGCGTAAGCATGGGCTAGACGGGCCACAGCCCCTGCACAGCGCGCAGTTGAGCTCCGTCTCTGAAACTAAAAAACAAATGGGCGAGCTGCTGAGTCCCTGGTGTTATCCGCTTGTTGTGTAATTTTCTCGTTTGTTGACTACATTGACAATGGCGTGGGACCTAGTTGTCAAACAATTAGGAGGAAGTATTTTTTTTGGCTTGTAATAACGAGGCACCTTCTTGCGAAATGCAATGACCCTGGTGGGTCCCTACTATCAGCCTCTCCACGTACAATCATCTCCTGATTCCTCTTGGTTGTTGACCATGTTGACAACGCTAGACGGCAGCGGGCACAACAAGCGAACCAACACGGAGAACGACGACAATGCCTCATACGGGAACGAACAGTAGCCGTGGAAGATGCGGCAGTGTAGTGGCAGGTGGAGGGGAGTACGAGGGCAACAACAAGCAACTCAAGCATACGAATGGTACAAAAAGCACAATGATTAATTGTTCATCAAATTTTTAGACAAAACCCAGATTGAACATGACAGTAACATCTAACCCAACCACTCTTTTTTGCACTCACAAACAAATGGATCGGTCTGATCCATAAAATCAACATCCTGTGCAAAAAAATTTATTCCAGGATGACTACAACTTGTTGTAAATAGAAGCCGAGCACGTTTAGAAGCCCATTTGTCTACTTGAAACTTCTTTTTTTGCTATTCAACATGTCCGTCCGTGAGAAATCTCTTGCTGTAAAAATTAAGCCTCATGGACAATAGTAACCTCGCATTCAATAGGAAGAATGTGACAAAGCTTCTGTTTGCCTGGTTGGATGCATATCGTCCCATCGTTATTGTCCTCAAACGAATTTCATGAGAACTGAGAAAATCCTTGTGCTTATTACGCCACCGATTGGTTATATGTTTTTCTCCATGTGGTTCTGCCTAAGTAGACATGAAGATTGAAAACAGTTAAGGTCTGACAAAAGAGTATGTCAAAAGAATGACAACTGAACTGTTAATTCTAGTACAATATATACGGGCTTTCAATGTGCATGAAATCATCACCTCTATGTATAAATTCTCGAGAGATCGAAAGCATCGCAGCAAGCCAATAATTATGTCCAGATCAAAACTATACAATCTGATATATATGATCTTGACAGAATCCAGCAGCATTGATAGGCTATCAATGGACGAACTCTTCATTGAGCATATAACATAATATTAGTACCGAAAGTATACTCCAAGATGATATAAAACTTATGCACACAAATGAAAAATGCAGCATATGATTACAAATGTGTAGATGATAATATATGGTACCTGAAAAAGTGAGGAGCCAAACACCAACTCCTTGTGATTATTAAAAGGGTCACGAATTACACCCAAGGTCTCCAGTTTGGGCGCAGAGACGACAGTTATTTGTGAAGGTGTATAACAATTATGAAGGAACAACCTTTCAAGTGAAGGGGCATCTTCGATGATGACCTACTATCCTTTAAAACAAATTCCAATGCTTTTAAGGTGGGCGACTTTATTTGGAGACAACTGATACCGATTTCTATTCCCAAAACAATCAACAAGCACTCCAAGGTAGGGCAACTGGAGTGGATGATGTTGTGCAGTGAGGCCTCCGATAGATAAACCACCACAAGCAAAAGTTTTTTTAGCAGTGGGAGTCGAAGCATTTGTACCAGATCATCGGGTAGATGGCACCGGGCTAAGGTGGCGGTGTGGAGAGAGGAGGAAAACCACGAGATGGACATGAATTATTGGAGAGAGGAGGAAAACCAACGATGATGTGGGCATGAATTATTGGTGTGTTCGTGGTATGAAACTTTTGTAGTAATGGTACAACTCAAACTGCTGGAGTTTTCCGAATTCAGGGGATGTCAGCCAAGCATCCACCTTGCCGGGTATGGACAACAGGTAGCGTGTCGGGATGCAGAGGCATTGAACGGGGCCCTGCTGGTGAGAAGAGTCAATGGCTCTGAGGAGATCAAATTCAGGAAGGATAGATATCTGACGACAGTCGAGATTGAGGGGCGCGGTGCGCCATAGAGGGCGCCTGAGTTGAGAGGACTTGTGTGCGGCAGCAATCCTTGGTGGGGAGAAGTGACATGATTTCCTCAAGGATGACGTCCGGGAGATCGCTGATGCGGTCCACTGGAGATTC
>NC_057798.1:115711321-115720955 GCF_018294505.1 Triticum aestivum | reverse complement strand
CTCCCCGCGCTACCGGGTGCGGGATCTACAACCAGTGTTGCCACTGGCTCGAGCCTCATCTTCTTGGTGCTGGGGCCAGCCAACACCATTTTCCTTGTGGGCGTCGCACCGAGCTCACGGGTTTGAGCAGAGTAGCCAGAGACGAGCCTAGTGGCAGTGCGAGTGGGGAAGAAGGAGGGCTGGGGATTTTTGTAGGAGTGGAAGAAGAGGAGCAGGCGTTTTCTGTACGAGTGAGGAAGAAGGTGAGCGGGGTTTTCTGGACGAGTGAGGAAGCACTAACTACTTGCTTTTTCCCAAGAACCACTCTCTTCTTTTGCGTTGCTGCATTGGAGCTGGCGCATGGACTTGGCTGACTGGCCATGCATGCAGGATGCATGTGCCCGTCGGCCACTGCATGCGCCTGGTTTGTTCTAGGCCTATTTAATAGGGTAGTTATGGAGTAAATTAAGGAGATTTATTTTCTCTGTGTGCATCCACCAAATTAGAGGATGCGGTACTGGATGCAGACACTCACATTAAACTAAGCTTCAGAAGATATGGTATGCATACTAACATTCATAAGAACAAAAGTTTAGCATGTCTATGCATCTCAATTATTCACCATACTATAACAAATACAAAGCTGTGAGAAGGTGTGGAAATAAAGAAAATCGGTCGATGCTTCTCTGAGCAAAGGGCCTCCCTGCGCATGCATTAATTTCCTGGGCATGCTTGTTTCTTCTCAATGTTGCGAGCACTTTGAGCATGTTGGCAACTCCAGAGCTAGATAGCTGCCTCATCTTGCAATTGATGCTGACACATTTGCAGCAAACACATGAGGCAATAGAGATGACTCAACATGAGTCCATATTGTGTAGTTCCCCTGAAATCATATTCATTGTCCTGAATATGAAAAGATAGGAAAACAGTAGCTATACTTAAACAGTGTTGCAAAACAGCAGCACATATCAATAGCTCGGCATGAAAAAACACGATCATCTGGACGAAGGGGATACTGACATGCCTGAGGAAGATTATATATAATTTCATAAGTCCTTGGTTGACTTCCACCTTCGGCTGCACTGCTTGTTTGCTCCTCCACACATGACAGGATCGTTCCGCACTGCATTCAGCAAGTCAACATACAAATAAGATAATTTCATCTTGCGGTGGTCATTGTACCTAGTTACGAATGTAGGAATACCTGGAGCACCATGAGGTTAGCTGACAGCAGGTAGATGCGGCCATATAAATTTTGTGCGGTGCTACCAAAATTGAGGTTTGTATCCCTTCCCGTTATGAGAATTCTTCTTGAAGTTGGTAGAATGTGACAGCTTGTTCTTTGCATCAAAGTTGCCTTTCCCCTGAGATTTGTTCTTGTTGTTTTGGGGCTGGTTGGGCTGGAAGTTCTTCTCGTGTACCATGTGGGCACTAGAAGCTCCCTTAGTGACCCGAGCACGTGTGTCTTTTGCTCTGCCTTCTCCTCAAAATCAAGAGTGCTAATGAGATCCAAAACAGAAAAGTCATGTCTCTTGTTTTTCAGAGAAGTAGCAAAATCATTCCACGAAGGTGGAAGCTTGGCAATGATGGTCCCTGCAACAAATTTGTCCGGCAACACACACTTAAAGTACTCAAGTTCCTTAGAGAGTGACTGTATGTCATGAGTCTGCTGAACAACAGAGCGCTCATCAGTCATCTTGTAGTCACATAATTGCTCCATGACATACAACTCGTTGCCAGCGCCCGAGGGCCCAAACGTGGCCTCGAGCGCAGACCACATGTCTTTGCCGCTGTCAAACGACATATATGAATCCACAATGGAATCATCAAGAACACTCAGCAGGGCGGCTTTGAAGAGGGTATCCATGTTCTGAAAAGCTTCCTGCTGTGTAGGATTAAGATCACCCTCAGGCTTACCCTTAGTGGCGTCATAGCAGTACATGATCTGAAACTAATATACTGCTGTTGTGCGCCACCTTTTTTATTGCACCCCCTTAAAAGTGGGCGGCTTCAAAAGGGCAGCAAAACCACTCGGAGTAAATTGCCTGTAATCAGGTTTTTGGATTGGATTGTTGAATATATGAGCAATTTAGTATGAGATTTAATCCGAATCAATAGTAAATAGATCATGACGACAATTGCAAACATCAAAGTAATGATGGGGACTAAACCAGGAGGACAGAACCACATACTGTACAACAGGAGCAGAATCGATGTGGTTGATATTGTCACTCATGTCGTTGATGAAGAGGTTACTGAGGTCGGGGAAGAAGGCTGTCGTTGAGGAAGTCGTCGCTAACAGCAGTCACAGGAGCGTGCTCCCCGAAAACCTGATCGACCCTCTCCCGTACAGGATCACGAAAGGCGGGGTTCAGAGGACTGCCGTCCCATCTCGCGTTGCACACCGGAAGGAGGGCTGGAGAAGAATTGTGTGGTGGCGCTAAGATCTGGAATGGTGCAAAACCATATGATACAACGGCAGCTAGGGTATAATAGTAGGCCTTTGGCCCCCAAACCCCACGTCCAAGTCAATAATAGCTCAAAAAAAGTTAATAATAGCCCCACCAAGGTTTGTCTCGAAAAAACCCGGAGTAATTAAGGCGTCCATTAGTCCCTTTAGTATAAATACTATATCATTAATAATGGCCCCACCTTTTATCTCACAAAGTATGTTGGAGTACAACCGGCTACACGTTTACAATCGGCTTCTCTTCTCTCTCCTCTTCTCTCTCCTTCAACTAAGCACAAATACTATATTTAAATCCTTATTGCCTGCTTATGTCATCTAATTGTAGTACTTGCTCTAAAGTTACTCTCCACTTTGTAGTCTGAAATGTTGGGCGTGCAGCGGGCGGTGCCCTCGGACTCCCAAGTCAGGTCCAAATTAATGTTCAAACTTGAGTTCTAAATTAGTTATGGGGCACATATCGAGGCAGCAATGAATAGTATGTCTGTCTAATATCTGGTTCACCTAGGGTATGCCTATGTTGTTCATCTTGGGTAGGAAACAAATAGTAAAGGAATCATCATCTGTATTTTTATTAAATTAAAGCAATCATCAGCCTTCTATCATTATTTTTGGATCCATCCACTTGTTGTTACCATCACTCTAAATTTCTGCATGCTCTCCTTACATAATCTCACCATATTTTTTTCGTATGCATGTTAGATATTGTACACAGTCATGCTGAACATGTAGAGAAAAAGAGAAGAGTTTTGCGTGTCAATACAATGTCATGCAAACATCGCTCCATGGTGGGTTCAATGGCAAACCCTCCCCACTCCTGTCCAGATTGTAATCCAGAGGAAGATATCTGTTCCGAGGCGGATTCAGACGCCGCTGACCACTCCTATTTACCCCCCAAGGTGTTTGCTCTACCTTGGCATGATGATGTTAGTCATATCATGCATAGGTTGCCTTGCAGTGCCTACTTTTGACATCATATATGTCATCTGCTTAGTTTAGACATGTTCTGTAATGCCACCTGTTTAGTTTCTATATCATATATGGGAATTATGCAGTCTCATGTCTTTTAGCCAGCCATAATATATGCGAAATGTGCAATTCCATCCTGTTTAACCAGGCATCATATATTTGAATGATATCTTGCCCATCCTTTTCTTCATTACATTTCCATTTGTCGACAATGTTTGTACATTAAACTACTCTTCCTGTGAATCAGCCATTTGGGTGGGAGATGGAAAAATCTGGAGTGAAAACAAGGCCTTTAGAGCAGACAGTGCTACCTGTCGAAGCAGATCTCTTGTTGGGTCCCGATAGCTCCTCAGAGATGGATTCAGAGATAGATGACCAGTCCTATTCCCCCACCGAGGTGTATGCTCTAACTTGGCACGGTTATACTGCTCATATTATGCATATGGTGTCTTGCATTGCATAGTTTAGACATCATATACACAATATTCAACACCATGTTCTTAGTTTAGACATCATATCGAATGCCCTCTGTTTAGCATATAAATCACATATGTGAATTAAATGATGCGATCCTGATTACTTAGATAGCATGTAGGTGAATTATGTCATGCAATCCTATTTAGTTATTCATCATATCTTTGAATTATGTTATGCTATGCTATCCAGTTTAGATAGACATCATATATGTGAAATTATGTCATGCTATCCATTTTAGTTAAACAATATACATGTCAACTATTTAATGCCCTCTTTTTTCCACACTATCTATTGCATTTGTCTCTCATACAATGTCTGTACATTCAACTATGTTTCCTGTTTATCAGCCATTTGAATTGGAGCTGGTGATGCCAGTATCTAGCGGACTAAAAACACGGTCTTCAAATAAAACAGTGCTACCTCTTGGTGGAGATAGCACCCCGGTTGTACATGCACAAGAACCAACCCTACCACACATAACCCAAACTCTCGCAGATTGTACCCCTACTGCGATGGATGAGAACCAGCTTCACCCAATCTAACCCGAACCCCAGCCGATAGTAACCCAGTTCCTGTTGACACAACACCATCTCCACCATAGAGCTCCCAAACAAGAGCAGTTAGTAAGGCAGCTCCAGTGCTCAAAGGGCCAGTACTATCACGACGAACCCCAACTCCACCAGTTAGTACGCCTATTCCTGTGGAGGAAGCACAACCAGCAGTGAAGTTAGTGTTTTTTGTGTTATATTGTACTATACATGCTCAAATCTTCTTTGCTATCCTATTAACAAACGTTGTTTCATGCAGGAAAGCGAAAGTGAAGTCGAGACATGATGTTTAGATGCTTTCTGGGGTCAAAAAATTGAGAACACACTAAAGTAGACAGTTTTCCATGCTGTGATCCACCTTGTTTCTGATGTATTAGACCTATTTGATGGACTGCCACTATTTTTCTGAATTCCTCGTTTGATTGGTACGCCCTCATTTTGTTATGGACGGGTCAACATGGTAGGATATTTATGATTTACCAACATCGATGAAACAATGCATTTTTAGTGAAGTTGGTTTTCTGTATTTTTTTCATTTTTTACATAATATATTGCTGAAATTTTCTGTAGTCAAATATATATATATATATATATATATATATATATATATATAAGAAAATAGAACATTACAAACCTACTTGAAATCAAAATAGAAACCTCGTTTTCAAATAACCTTGAAAAACGTTTATTTTCAAATAGAAAATAAGCATACTGATATTTTAAAAATAGCATGCTCATTTGAAAAAAGCATGTTCAATTGAAAATAAAATAGAATGAATATGCGGATTTAAAAATACGATTTCAAAAATAGCATGCTGCTTTGAATATGTTGTTTTTAAAATACCATGCTATTTTAAAAATAGCATCCTGATTTTAAAAATAGCATGCTGATTTTAAAAATATGATTTCAAAAATAGCATGCTACTTTTAAAATTATAATGCTCTTTTCAATATGCTACTTTTAAAATAGCATGCTAATTTCAAAAATATCATGCTAATTTTAAAAATAGCATGCTACTTTAAAAAATATAATGCTATTTTCAATATGCTACTTTTAAAATAGCATGCTGATTTCAAAAATATCGTGCTAATTTTTAAAATAGCATGCTTATTTTAAAAATAGATTGCTTATTTTTAAAATATAATGCTCTTTTCAATATGCTACTTTTAAAATAGCATGCTGATTTCAAAAATAGCATGCTGATTAAAAAAACCATGTTGCTTTGAATATGTTGTTTTTAAAAATAGCATGCTGATTTCAAAATAACAACCTCATTCTAAAAATATAATGCTGTATTTAAAAATATAGCGCCGTTTTTAAAAATATAATGCTGCTTTTAAAATAGCATGCTGATTTAAATAATTACATGCTTTTTAAATATGCTGGTTTGAAAGCAGCGTGCTGATTTTGAAAACATCATTTTTTAAATTACGCTTTTTAAAAGATAGCATGTTTTTTAGTATACTGTTTTTCAAATTAAAATAAACATGCTGGTTTGCTCTATTTTTGAAAATAACATGCCATTTCGAAAGTAACAGAAATATCATTTTTGGCATTGCATTTCGACCCACAAGTTTTTGTTTTGCATTGCATTTTTTTGTGCGACACAAAGGAACTGCATTTTCAAAATAACTCGTACTAGCCAACACAAAAACCTCGTTCAAAAATGATATTAGCGTCTAATCCATTTGAAACCCGGTTAGATTTGATTTTAAAAATACTAGCATCAGTGTGGCAAAAAAGGAAATATAATTGCAGTCCACAAAGGTAATTATATCAAGGAGGGTACCAGGGTGCGTTATATATATAGACTTGCATAGCAAGTACATTACGCCACATAGGGTTCATACTACCACCAAGTTACTGCCAAATTCCACTTACTGGACGATCTTCATATCCAGTCGGACCCAAAAGTTATACCACCAAAGTACCAGTTACTACCAAGTACCAATTACTAGTAAGTTGCACTTACTGGACCCAAAAGCTGATACTACCAACTTGCAGTTACTGGCTAGTACATACAGATTATAAAACTAGCGTCAAACTACTGCCATGGGTCAATGAATCCTCATGCCACTAACCATGTTCACCCTAGGCCCACCTCCACTCCTTTCCATGAACCTGAAGATAGCCATTTGATCTTCTTTCATTCTGGCGCCCTCAACGACTTCTCTCCAGTTCTTCGTCATGATCGCACGCCTGTCCTTCTTGCCCATCTTGAACATGACCTTTTTATTACCTTCAAAATGTTTGTTGATGACACGCACAACCATGGGCTTTTGCAGATAATCTTTGAGGTAGGCTTGACTGTAATCCTTTGAAAAGCACTGATTGCACATGGAAATAAATAATGTTACATAAAAAATGAAGTATGATTTGCACACAAAAAAGTAAGTATGATTTGCACAACCACGCCCGTCCTCCTCTCTGTCTCTACATGATGGCATTTTCACTTGTGAAGTATGATTTGCAAAAACAAAAGTCCAAGCGTTTACCATCTTGCTCTTCCCTCTGATGACTGCCAAGCGAGTGACGGTGCTGACATACTATGGTATGGGAGGTTGGCACTGCTTTACTATGGATTTGAGACAGTCCCACCGATCCTCGTTTAGCAATACATGGTTGCCGTAGAAGATGCGATCCTCGAAAGTTCCTTTACTCACCAGGTATCCCGGACCTGTATCAATTTTTTTAAGATGACAGAGTAGTAAATAATTTCATATGTAAGATCTAAAACATCAGCACTGGGTTGACGATCAATGCCTACTCCAATGATCAAGAAATGAAGGACATAGATAACCCAATCACATCCACTTAGCAATATCTCATAGAAACATGGGCAAATTCAATATTTGATTTATTTAAACTAACAACTAAACACTGCTCTACGTAAGCTCTAGTTCAGTCAATGTTGATTTGGAAGGTCATCTATAACCCAAACAGAGTAATGTGTGGTAATCAAGTGTCACTCAAACATCAACTATCGATATTTCACGGTTCATTTAATATCTGACCAGCCATATAGAACTTTACCCCGTAGTGCCAAGATAGAATCATGGTCCACATCTCCATCTCCATCAGAACTATCATCAGTGTCGTAGTCGCTAGAGGTGTCGTCATCACCGCTCTAGCCGTCACTCCCACGTGAAGTGCCATCTGAAGCATCATCTGAGGTGGTCCGGTGATCACTCTCTTCACTGCTGATGAGGATGGTTTCCCTTGCCATTCAAACCTGTTACATGCATTGTAATGAACAAATGTTAGTTATTGATATATGAAATCAGTCTTCCATTAGGACTTGTTAGCACCATATACAATGTGAATAATCTTTTCGCATACTTCTTGCCAAGTATGTAGTTCATGTATAAACATCTACATGAAAAAGCTAGTCGACAACTATTCGCACGACTAGTGGTTAGACTGATAATCATTGGGCAGACATAACCAATTAGGATATTTCAATGTTACAATTTTATTGGCATATTTTTGTGACATTGACATAAATAGTTGGTAGCCAACTAATCAGTAGCGAATATATGGTATTTTGTCAGATATTGGCACGCCAAATTTTGGCATCGAACCATTCATGCTTATAGATCATGATTGGCTTGCTAGCAATGTTGGCATTGCCAAATATTGGCAAATTTATGTGAGCTGGACAAGAAAACTTGGTAACCAACCAATTAGTAGCCATGTAAAAATGAAACATGATTGAATGCTCTCATCGAGCAATATGTGAAACTATAACTGATCTGCCTTTGATCACTGCAATTTTCCTGATGGGCTGTTGTGTGGTACCATCAGGTAATAAATATAAAGTCTTTAAATTGTCCCAACAAAACAAATAATGCATTTGCTGCTGTACATCACATTTTTAGAGGTAGCCGTGGAGGTTAATTTTCCAATTTCCAGTGAGAATGAGGACATGATAGAATCTCCCAAGCAAGATGACATCATAGTGAAGGCTATGAGAACGAGCAAGCTATGCTGACCAATAGTCACCCTTTTGTATACTTGCTATTTATTTACTCATTACTACCCATACCAACAAGTAAAATCATGATTATGAAGTATAATGGCATAAAATCCAACAGTGAGGAATTTGTTGCAATGTGAACTACTAGCTCACATCAAATTTTCATTGACCCCAACAAGCCCATACCATATCTTGGAGATAGGCTAACATAATTCAAGTAAGAAGTAACAAAAATCAGCAAAAATATGCACCAACCAAAAATATTACATGTGTGCACATATCGTCAAAAACATGCACCAATCAAGAACAGTCTATACTTGACAAATCCTTCAAAATATGCACTAATCATCATACTACCATCAAGTAATACATGAAACTATAATTGATCCTCATTCCATCATTACAAATTTCCTCATGGACTGCTTCTGTGCTCGCTTTTTTAGTTTTTAATAACTAAGCATCAACAAATACATATACATAGTCTTCAAACTATCCCAACAAACCAAAACATGTGTATGTTCCTGTGAATATACTTTTTCTATATCTAGCAGTGGGGGTCATTTTCCAAGGAAAAAAAGTACTTGATAGCATTTGTCAAGCAAGATGATAGCATGCACACAAGCAAGTGTCAGATTTTAACTTGGGCGGTGCTACTAGATCGCAAAATTAAGGTCAGATCGACATGCGAAGGGCAGGAAAGATCAATCTTACCTGCGAAGTGGTACCAGATGGGGCTGGAGTAGACTTGTTCGAAGCTGGCACCACCGGAGCTTCGGGCGGCGCAGCCAGGATTGTGGATAAGAGGTGCCGTTGTCGGACCTTGCTGTCGACGAAGCAGTGGAGAATCGTGGCCGGAGCAGGGGGAGTGGGTGGCCTCGCGGATCTGGCCGATTTGACGATGATGGGGGAGGCAAAGGTGACGGCTTGGCAATCCCTAGCCGTCGCCCTCTGTGTTGCCTCTATCTCTGCAAAGAACAAAGTGTGGTGGGATTGGGAATGGGGGTGGGGTTGGGGTTGGGGCCATCACTCGCTTTTCTCTCTGCCTCCCACTTGTACAGGCCCACAAAAGGAACAAAGTGTTGGGCCGGATCAGATGCGGATTTGGCAGCTTTACCAATTCTGGCCAAACAGAAAAGATCAGCATGACCACATGTATTCTTTTGAAGAAACCCTAAAAACACACTGTTGTTCATATTGCATGTGGATGAGTCTTTCAG
>NC_057798.1:115708873-115710995 GCF_018294505.1 Triticum aestivum | reverse complement strand
ACGGTCTATTCTGCTAATATTAGCAGAATAACTATTCTACACACCACTTCGGCACTGCATGCTCAACAGAAGCGCACTGCATCATTTTGACTACGAGCACTGCAATAGAGACTAGTGAACTTCGTGTCGAAAAAAATTGCACGCAGTGTTTTTTCGGTACTGTTTTCGCTCTAATTTTTTAACCGTTTATCGGAATGAGGCGTGTAATATACCATTGAGAAGCTATGGATTAGGCACAACTTCGACATGTTGAACACTTTTTGAGATTCCACACGGTTTAAGAGCAGTTTTGAAAATAGTGCGGCGGATGACGAGTGGCAGCAAGCATTTTTTCGCGTTTTTTTCTAAACCGCTTGCCGGAATGAAGCAAATGATACGTCGTTGGATAGATATCGTCGAGGCGCATCTTTTTCATATATAAATCTTTCTCTAATTCATTACGGTTTAAGAGCAGTTTCAAATTTACTAAATCGCGGAATTGTATTTTTCAATTTTTTTCAAATTTTCGGTACTGTTTTCGCTGCAGTTTTTGAACCGTTTGTCGAAATGAGGCGTGTGATACGCCGTTAAAAAGGTACGAACAAGGTGCAACTTTCATATGTTGAAATATTTTTGAGATTCCTTGCGGTTTTAAGTTAATTTTGAAAATCGTGCGACGGATGATGAGTGGCAGCGGCTGTTTTTTCGTAAGTTTTTTCAAACCGCTCGGCGGAATGATGCAAATGATACATCATCAGAAAGATATCGACGAGGCGCAACTTTTTCATGTAGAACACGTTCTCTAATTCCTTACGGTTTAAGAGCAGTTTTAAAATTACTAAAATGCGGATACTCTGTTTTTTGATACACCAAAACCGACGTGTGTACTGCATCATATAGAAGAACACACTGCTTCGGACAGAAAACCGCACTACATCAGACAGTCAAGCGAACTTCATGATTTGTCTTATCGGATGTAAATTTTCTTAGATGAGCTTTTTTGTGAGTTGTTGTTGTCCTTTTTTTATGAACGACAAAAGAACGCACTGCTTCGGACGGAAAGCCACACTGCATCAGACACTCAAGCAAACTTCATGATTTGTCTTGTCTGGCATAAATTTTCTCAGATGAGCTTTTTGTGAGTTTTTGTTATAATTTTTTTTATGAAATACAGAAGAACGCACTTATTCGAACGGAAAACCGCACTGCATCAGAGAGTCAAATGAACATCATGGTTTCTTTCGTCATTTCATAAAAAAATTAGTTTTCTTTTGACTTTTTTTCAAACAAGTGTACCGCAGAGACTGAGCGAGTGAACTACAGCTGATAAGAAACGAACCTCTTCGAGATGTTTCGGTTTCCGTTGAATTTGTTTTAGTCT
The DNA here is from genome assembly GCF_018294505.1 of Triticum aestivum. NCBI lineage: Eukaryota > Viridiplantae > Streptophyta > Magnoliopsida > Poales > Poaceae > Triticum > Triticum aestivum. The sequence goes on along the minus strand of NC_057798.1, from coordinate 115,709,635 downwards.
CATCTGGAATACATGGTCAATGTTTAGTGAGCTGCATGAAAGGGGCAAATGGGCTGCATTTAAAAATCACATTGCATCAAAAGAATGTTACCTCCCACCAACATTTTTTTAAAGAACAAGTGAACCGCACAAAAACGCAAAGTACTACACGATCGAGCCAAACAAACTGCACGCACACATTCTGTTTTTTGTGCCACTGTCTATGGTCGTTGATGATGTTCATGGGGCACAATACATCCATCAATTGTTTTACACAACCACACACACGTACATACACACAAAATCAGCACTAGCACCTGCCAGAGCTGCAAGAGAGGATCAGCAGAACTGTATTTGGGGACCAACCGAGCTGCACAAAATCAGAAACCTACAAATGTAGCTAAAGATGACACTTGCATACCAGCACCGAAATCTGTAAAATCAACAGAAAAACTAGTAACTGGTCGCCCAACCGCACCGCACCGTGAGCACAAGCAAACTGCAGTGCTGTGCACTAGCAAAATCTGAAGAAAGAAAATTTTCTTTCTGAACTGCAATAGAACCAGCACGCCGGCGCCTGCAAACGAATTTGGAACATGCAAGAGCTGGGCTCGTGCAAGTGTACTGCATAGCTGGCCGGAGTCAATGATCCCCACGGCAACGCTGCTGGAGCTACTCATCAGGGGGAAGGACCCTTTTTGTGTGACTCCGTGTGACTCCTCACCCGCAAGCCACCGGAGCAGCAGCTCCCAACCGCCGGCACACCAGCGACCGAATCTAGGG
>NC_057798.1:115688393-115708201 GCF_018294505.1 Triticum aestivum | reverse complement strand
GAGGGAGGAGCATGGGGAGAGAGAGAGGGGAGTGGGTGGTGACGAGAGGATAAGGTGGGGTGGTGCGGTTCGGTTTGATCCAGTTGTGGGATGGGGTGGACCGTGGGTTCGGTTCGGTTAGTTGTTGCGTTGCAGCTCGAAAGTGTTAGCAGAATAAGACTAGGGTGTTAGCAGAATAAGGTCTTAGGGGGTGTTATTAGAATAGACCCACCCTATATATATATATATATATATATATATGAAAAGAATGGTTAACCAAAAAATGGTAAACTATTAGATGCAAGGTTACAAATATTTGAAAAAAACAATAATTGAATTGTATGCATTTTATGATTAAATTTAATAAATGTAACATTTTTGCAAAAACTATGATAATTAAAATATTCATTGGTATTTTAAAAAAAAAACCCGCAAATGACTCCTTATGCCAACCAGAACTTCTTCAGGGTTTCGGTTATTCATCTATTCTTTGGCATCTTGGTTCTCATAAAACCTTCTTGGGACCTTCTCTTTGTCCGACAAATTCCTGAGATATTGGGCTAGCGCCTTGTGTTTCGCCCTCACACCATGCTTCATTTGGTATCCTTTGACAACTCCTTCGGCGCGCTCAAGAATACTAACGAAAGCCGGGTCCAGATATTTGCCACAGAAAGCGCAACGATACGCCATACGCTTAAGCGCGTTGCACTATCCATTCTGCAATTCTGCAAGGGTTTTCTGAGTGTGTGCATCCATCTCTCCTTCAGAAATGTCTGCATAATCATGAGAATAAGGCTGCAAGTTTAAATTATGTATGATATAAGCTGCACCATTGTTTACAATACCTAATATTCCCTAAGTTCCATACTGTAGTGCCTACAAATTATTTCTAAAGTAAATATCAAATCCATATGAAAGCATAAATCATATGATGTACTTTAAAAAAATTGTCAATAAACATGCACAACCTTTATGATGTCTAACTTTTAGCATAAAACCAAAACGCACTAAATTGTGGAGTGGATGAACCATTAATTTCTCAAAGATTGATTGAATAAATAATGATCATTACGTACTGATGATCAACATTATATTTAGAGGTAGATTCCATTATGCCAATTCAACAATGTATTGGTGGTTTAATGATTAACCTCTAACCTTAAACTTGAAGACAGATCTAGGGTTAAAAAATTAACATTATCCTAACGGAATTCCAGTCCATGCCGTGCATGTGCTGCTCCTTGTGATGGACGACGGAGTAGTGCACCTCGTTGACACGATGCTTCTCTGGGTCGGACACCGAGTAGTCCAAAGCTTTCTCGTTGGGATCCTGATCCATGCGATGGACGACGACGTCGGTGGTTAGCCCCGCAAGTCCATGATCTATGGGGACGGCATCCATGACAGGCCCCCACGTCCATGGCCACGATCTATCATGAGTGCCAATCGAACTCCACAAGTGGATTTCATATCTGGCGGCAGGGAGGGGGGCGTGTGGGCGGCGGCGATAGTTTTAGAGCGTACCCTAGGGGGAGAGATGCGAGGAGTAATTGGTAGTTACCTACTATAGCGGAAATACTTGTGAGAAAAATTAATTGGTCGGCGTTGGGCACCTTCAGTGCAGCGGCGCTTATTTAGGCGCTTAATTAGGATCCTAGAAAAAATATCACAAGCATAGGCGCTTGGGGCAGGAGCTAGGAACTGGATTTTGTACATCTACGTGATGCAATCGAAAGATCGTGTCCGGGGTGGATGGGTTGGGGATTGAAAATTGTGTACATAAACCCTAATGCTCAAGACTTGTGAAAACATCAAATCAAATTGTCATCAAGTGATCTAGTATTAGTTGGATCGAGACTTTGTGATCATCATGTAGCCACGCCACAAACACGATGGTTCTAGTATTACTTGGATTAACACCTTAGGCAGTAAACTAGTGCATTTCCTTTTTGAGTCACCATCTTCCTTCTTGAAAACCACATGTACACACTCATCATGTATACCATAACACATCAGAATCTGTTAACGAGCGCTCACAAGCTTAACTAGCTTCAAACGAACCTAGCCAATCAGGGTTTTATGCTACTTAATCTAAATGAGCCGATGATTAATGAGCACGAGTTTAACAAGCATATATGCCAAACCACACACCAATTAACATAGTTCTACCTTAGTTCAACGCTTCCATATATACAAAAGCAAGCACCACTTAGTAGTATTGGTGCACATAGTTCGACCATAAACGTTCACCAACAAAGTTCTAGCTGCGAGGGTAGTACTTAGCATAGTTAAACCCAAAAGAGCATCAGTTCTAGCTGCGAGGGTAGTACTTAGCATAGTTAAACCCAAAAGAGCATTAGTTCTAGCTGCTAGGGTGCGCACTTCCCTAAAGCCTCAAAGAAGCCTCATCAAGTAGTTGGCATACGCGGCGTGCTTTCACCCTGAAAGCGTGGCCATTCTTCATGCTGCTTTAGGATGTTCCGACTGCATGGTTAATGGTACTCGACAGGTCACCTTTCATCACCTTGCTACAGTAAGGGCATCCGTACCCTTTTCGAATCTAGGCCTCACACATTTCTCGAGCTCACCACTGTCCAGCTGCCTCACCTTCTGCCTCCTGTAGATCCTCTGGGTTTCTGGATCGCTGTCGATGTCGTCACTTAGGACCTACATGTAGTACAAAATGTTGCGTAAGTATATTTAATATGATAATTCAGCAGGCACATAGTCTATGAAACATAATGTAATTGATGACAGCGTAAAATATCTTCAAATGATGTTGAAAAAATAAATGCATAACTTATTAGTTGCTACATAAGCAACTAAATGGGATAGTACCATATAGTAAAAAAATGAAGGATCAACCATACATGTCGAAGAGAGCACTAGCATTGCCACATTTTGCCACACATTTTTCCCAAGCTTGCCTAAGGGAACCTTGCCACACTTTTTGTGTGTATGCCATGTGGGACCCAAGTGTGGCTTGCCTAAGGTGTGGCTGGAACCAAACACTCACTTAAGTTGGTCAAACTTGCCTAACCTTAGGTATGGAAATCTTTGGCAAAGTTAGTCACAAACCAGACAACCCTTTAGTGCAACAAAATTCACTTATTACGCAAAAATGCATGAACTGATGATGTAACATGGTAGAGCAGCATACAGATGTACTAATGCAAAAAAAGACTAATAACTTACATGCATGACTAGATAAAATAGCTAGTGAGCTGTATCTATTTAGGGTTAGAATTTTGTGCTTATGATGATGGATATTGAAAGTCCCCATGTTATCATCGTGGAAGTTTCCCTTGTTGATCGATACTCCACCCATCAATGTTCCTGAACCATTGAACGTTCTAGGTAAAGTAGTTATTATGAATTCTGAAAATAGGTGATCCCAAATGTTGTTCTTACAAAAATGGTTTTTATCATTTATGCCACTAGTTGTGTCCCACAACTAAGTATCACCACTAGGAATTTCTACTGCTAAAAAAACCATCGCTTCATTAGACACATGCTAAAAAATGCCACTGCACATCATTATTGTGATCTCAAATCTATCTGGACATGTTATAATGGCATCAATACCTATGGACCAACATGCCAGCTCTCCCTCTATCTCACTGCAATAAAGTGTGGGCCCACTTGATCCCAACAGTGTTCTTATTTTCCTGTAAAATTATTCGCTTACTTACTCCTCACAAGTGGGGCCACACTTATCATTGTGAGATAGAGAGAACTGAAATGTGGGTCTGGGCTTTTTTTTGTCATATTGGATGGTCAACAAGTTTTACATGAAAATAACAATGTCTAATGGCATTATTGAGCAAACATCTAACGGAACGATGGCATTTTTAATACATCTAATGGCATTTTTGAGTAAGCATCTCACGAATCGATGCATTTTTGAGCGACTGTAACTTCTAAGGGAAAAACTGAGTAGTGGGATACAACTGGTGGCATAAATGATAAAAACCCTACAAAAGAACTAATTGAAACAACTCAAGTAAAACATTGATGATATCCAATTTCTTTCTAAAATAGCCATTGCTTAGAGATAATCAATGTTTAAAATCATTGCCACAGCCACTTATGGAACATTTAAACCAAAGATTGATCAAGTGCAACCAAACATGTACTCAACATTTTAATACCTTATTTGCCTTGTACTGACCAGAGAAAACCTAGGATATTACAAAATAAATAAATAAATAAATAAAGGGGATAGATGACTAACCTCTTCTTCGTTCTCGTCGACGACGACCACAGGTGGGGGCAGGGGAGGCAACAACCGCGACAGATGAACACCCGTCTGAGGCTGAGGAGCCACCACCTGCTCCAGCAGAGAAGCCAGAGGTGCTAATTATTCTGGATTATTAGCATAATAATTTATATAGGTCAAAAACTGACATATACATGCCTCAATACATGTTATCTAGCTACACAGCTATGGATCCAGGATTTCATACTTGGGTGTTCAAAAATTTATATTTCAAACTAAAACCACAACAATATTTTTCAAATGGAGGGAGTAATATCTAAAATTTTCATGTGAAAAGATTCTTTGTCCATCGTAATGACAGTACTGACATGAATGGCATAAAATGAAGATTATTTACTTCATGACCATACAATATGACATTTTCATACACAAGGCATGGTGTTTTTGTCCTTAAGTTGCAGAAAATATTTTCACAATCAACTACGTAGGTAATTCAATTCTAAGATCAAGCTACGTATTTGTATTAGTATAGTCACCAAACCTAGGTGGATTTATTAGCAGAATAATTTATCTAGATCAAAAATTGCCTATACAGGGCTCAACACATGTAACCTAGCTAGTTACCTAACACATCTACTGAATATTGATATGGAGTCCATCGATCAGAGATAAAAAGAAACCCTGCCTTCCCCAAAAATAGACAAAAGGACTGACCAGAGCACACCTATGATTTTTAAAAAAATTTAAAGGAGATAGATTACTAAAGTCTTCTTTGTTGACGTTGCCGACGACCATAGGCTCGGGCACAGGAGGCGTCACCCGCGGCAGAGGAGACAACTGCTCCGTCTAAGGAGCCAGAGCAGCTACGTGGTCCCACATAAATAGCAGAAAATTTTATATAGATCAAAAAATGTCATATACATGCCTAAACTAATGCAACCTAGCAACACAGCTTTGGATCCAGGATTTCAAAGTTGGGTGTTCAAAAATTTATATTGCAAACCAAAACCACAACAATATTTTTCAAACGGCTGAGATCAAGTTGGCTTTTGACTCCAGAAGGTATTCTTCTGCCTCTGCTTCTGTTACTCAAGAAATTAAAGAGTTAGGAGTAATATCTAAAATGTTCATGTGAAAATATTATTTTTCCATCATACTGACAGTACATACATGAATGACAAAAAATGAAGATTATTTAGTATGACATTTTCGTAAACAAGGCATGGTGCTGTTATCCTTTACTTGCAGAAAATATTATGCTGAAAATAAGCAACCAAATAATATATTTCAAGTAGGGATGATAACAAGTCTAAAATATTAGAGCCTATGGTAATTGGACTCCAGGAATCAAGCAATTGGTGTTGAGCAAATTGAATGACAAAAAATGTGTCTGCTGGATTAAGCGTGAGAGGCTAGTTTATACAAATTGACATGAAGTTTAGTGCACAAACTACACCACTTTTAGTCCATTTAGCAAAAAAAGAACCATATATAAGAAATTTCGGGCAAAAAATTTTGGGTGGTTGGTAGATCTATCTCAAAATTTGGCATCAACACATTTTGGATGCACGAGAGCCATGGATCGGAGTGGTTGGTAGATCTTAAAAACAAGATAACCTATACAATGAGGAGCCGACCCCCACACCCATGCACCCATGTGGATCCGCACTTGAAACCTACCGGATCTAACGAATCTAGGAACAAATTTCATAGATGGAAGAAAAGCACAAACCCTAGCCATGCCCAAAAATAGATAAGGGACTGAACAAGGAAACCTAGGATATTTCCAAAAATAGGACTGACCTCTTCTTCGTCGTCATCGCCATCGATGTTGACCATGGGTTGCGGCAGAGGAGGCAGATGGCGTGGCAAAGGAGGCAGAGGAGTCACCTGCTCCAGCGGAGGAGCCACCTGCTCCGGCGTAGGTGACTGCTACGCCTCGAGCTTGCGTTGGATTTCCCCAAGGAGGAGAGGATGATGCAGCACAGTAGCGTAAGTATTTCCCTTAGTTTTTGAGAACCAAGGTATCAATCTAGTAGGAGACCATGCGCAAGTCCCTCGTACCTGCACAAAACGATAGCTACTCGCAACCAACGCTTAGGGGTTGTCAATCCCTTCACGGTCACTTACGAGGGTGAGATCTGATAGAGATAATATTTTTTGATATTTTTGGTATAAAGATGCAAAGTAAAAAGTAAAAGCAAAGCAAGTAAATAAAGTGATGGAGATTGATTTGATAAGAATAGGCTCGGGGCCATAGGTTTCACTAGTGGCTTCTCTCAAGAGCATAAGTATTCTATGGTGGGTGAACAAATTACTGTTGAGCAATTGACAGAATTGAGCATAGTTATGAGGTTATCCAGGCAATGATCATGTATATAGGCATCACGTCTGTGACAACTAGACCGAAACGATTCTGCATCTACTACTATTACTCCACTCATCGACCGCTATCCAGCATGCATCTAGAGTATTAAGTTAAAATCAGAGTAACGCCTTAAGCAAGATGACATGATGTAGAGGAATAAATTCATGCAATATTATAAATACCCCATCTTGTTATCCTCGATGGCAACAATACAATACGTGCCTTGCAACCCTTTCTGTCACTGGGTAAGGTCACCGCAAGATTGAACCCAAAGCTAAGCACTTCTCCCATTGCAAGAACTACCAATCTAGTTGGCCAAACCAAACGGATAATTCGAAGAGACTTGCAATGATAACTCAATCATACATAAAAGAATTTAGAGAAGAATCAAATATTTTCCATAGATAAGTTGGATCATAAACCCACAATTCATCACTCTCAACAAACACACCGCAAAAAGAAGATTACATCGAATAGATCTCCACGAGAGAGGGGGAGAACATTGTATTGAGATCCAAAAAGAGAGAAGAAGCCATCTAGCTACTAACTATGGACCCGAAGGTCTGAAGTAAACTACTCACACTTCATCGGAGGCTATGGTGATGATGTAGAAGCCCTCCATGGTGGATGCCCCCTCCGGTGGAGCTCCGGAACAGGCCCCAAGATGGGATCTCGTGGATACAGGAAGTTACGGCGGTGGAATTAGGTTTTTGGCTCCGTCTCCGATCTGTTGGGGGTACGTAGGTATATATAGGAGAAAGGAGTACGTCGGTGGAGCGTTAGGGGGCCCACGAGGTAGGGGGGCGCGCCCAGGGGGGACAGCCATCCCTTTATCAGCCGCCTCGGAGAGAAGGCCATCCCTTTATACCAGATGTTGAGAAACACAGATCAATTCATCTGGAGTCCAGCTGCTGATGAAGCGTTGGAGGATTTGAAGCGGCAATTAGCCAATCCGCCCGTTCTTGCAGCTCCGGTCGACAAGGAACCGTTATTGTTATACGTAGCGGCCAATGCTCGTGTAGTTAGTGTGGATATTGTGGTAGAACGCAAAGATGCAGGCAAGGAATATCCGGTTCAGCGGCCGGTTTACTATATCAGCGAGGTGCTTATTGAATCCAAGCAAAGGTATCCGCATTGGCAGAAGCTGGTATATGGAGTTTTTATGGCAAGCCGGAAGTTGAAGCAATATTTCCAAGGGCACCCCATCACAGTGGTCAGTTCAGCTCCCTTGGGCGATATCATACAGAACCGGGAGGCGACTGGCCGGATTGCCAAGTGGGCCATAGAACTTGGGCCGCACGGATTGAAGTACGTGCCTCGGACGGCAGTGAAGTCTCAAGCAGTTGTTGATTTCATCAATAATTGGACGGAGTTGCAAGCACCAGAGGAAAAGCCGGATCACACATATTGGACTATCCATTTTGATGGATCCAGGCAATTGGAAGGCTCGGGGGCTGGAGTCGTATTAACTTCCCCACGAGGTGATAAGTTTTGTTATGTTCTCCGCATAATGTTCCCTTGTACTAATAATGCAGCTGAGTATGAAGCCTTGCTCCATGGTCTCCGGATGGCGAAAGAGATGAATCTAAGTTGGGTGAAGTGCTTCGGTGACTCGGACCTCGTAGCTCAACAAGTGTCTGGCACTTGGGATTCTAAAGACCCACTTATGGCTGCATATCATCGTGAGGTGGATATTGTTGCAGGTCACTTCAAGGGTTATCAGGTGGATCACGTGCATCATCGGAAAAATGAAGCGGCGGATGCTTTAAGACGGTTGGGCTCTCAGCGTAAACCGGTCCCGCCTAATGTCTTTCTTGATGTGTTGCACAATCCGTCAGTCAAGCTCCTAGGTGAAGCGGATTTGGCTATTCCTGATCCGGAGGCTCACTTGGTGGCAGCCCTGCATGTTATACCGGATTGGACAGTTCCTTATCTTGTGTACATGCACCGGGGAGAGTTGCCTGCGGATGAGACTCTAGCCAGGCAGATAATCCGGCGATCCAAATCTATCACAATTATCAATGGCGAATTACATCATTGCAGCGTATCAGGGGCGTTTCAACATTGCGTTTCTCCTAAGGAAGGTTGTGCAATTTTACGCGAAATCCATGAAGGGGATTGTGGTCACCACGCCGGTTCAAAGTCTCTGGTGGCTAAGGCGTTTCGTCATGGGTTTTACTGGTTGACAGCTCATGCTGATGCGGAGGATTTGGTTAAACGGTGTGATGGCTGTCAGAAATTTTCAAGGCGTGCTCATATGCCGGCTCAAGAATTGAGGATGATTCCAATTACTTGGCCGTTTGCAACATGGGGGCTGGATATGGTTGGACCTTTTAAAAGATCCAAGGATAAGAAAACCCACCTTTTGGTGGCAGTTGACAAGTTTACCAAGTGGGTTGAAGCGGAGCCTGTCAGCAAGTGTGATACAGCTACAGCGATACAGTTCATTAAAAAAGTGATTTTCCGGTTTGGCTTTCCACACAGTATTATTATTGACAATGGTACCAATTTATCCAAGGGTGCTATGAAGGAATTCTGTGAACGTGAGCACATCAGACTTGACGTATCTTCAGTGGCTCACCCCCAGTCCAATGGGCAGGCAGAACGAGCTAATCAAGAGATCTTGCGAGGCATCAAACCCCGGCTTATGGTTCCATTGCAAAGAACACCGGGATGTTGGGTTGAAGAGCTACCATCAGTGCTATGGAGTATTAACACTACGCCCAACCGATCTACAGGATACACACCGTTTTTTATGGTCTACGGAGCAGAGGCAGTTCTCCCTAGTGATATCCGGCACGATTCGCCTCGTGTGGCGGCTTATGTTGAAGAGGACAATGAGACAGCACAGCAAGATGCTTTGGACCTAATAGATGAGGAGCGTGACATAGCGGTTGCCCGCTCGGCGATTTATCAACAAGATCTTCGTCGCTATCACAGTCGCCGGGTCAGAACCAGAACTTTTCAAGAAGGAGATTTGGTACTTCGGCTCATCCAAGATCAGACGGATATGCACAAGTTATCCCCACCTTGGGAGGGACCTTTCGTGGTCAGCAAGAATCTGCACAACAGGTCGTACTATCTGATTGATATTCGAGAGCATAAAGACTCACGCACATCAGAGGAGGAGACCAACAGGCCGTGGAATATAGCTCATCTTCGGCCTTACTACACTTGAGCCATCGGCTCTATCTATGTACATATTATGGCAGTGTATATATTATCATTAATATAATAAAACCGGAGCCTCAGCTAAAGCGAGGTCTCTGTCCTTTCATATCATGCGTGGTTACATGGAGTGGTTCTGTTTTAAAAAGGCCTCCGGTTTACCCCTTGAAATTTGCTTTTCAAAAAAGGCTTTGTGATATCACTTGGGGCCTTGGTCGTGTCCGAACCAACGCGACACCTTTTGATAGGCGAAAGCCACCAGATCACTTGGGGACATGGTCAAGTCTGAACCAGTCACGTGTCTTGATCGGCCTAAGGCCACAAAATCACTTGGGGGCTTGGTCGAACCCGAACCATTGCCACGCCTTTTGATCGGCATAAATGCCACGGTTTCATTTGGGGACCTGGCTGACATGAACCATTGTCACTCCTGTTGGGGGCTTGGTCCTGTCCGACCGTGGTAACACCATCTGATCAGCTCAGTAAAGCATGTTTTTGCAAACGGTTTTTATCATTCCCTTTGCTGCCATATTTCTCTTATGTCTATTATTCAATTTTTGTTGTACTTCCTTTAAACCACCAATTACTTTTTCCGGTTTAGCTGACGGGATTCAGTTCATTTGTAATCCGGAGAAATATGCCCGGTTTAACTTTCCTGTTAACATCATGGAGTAGCAGGGGGGGCTTATAATGACCCAGCACGGTTTACATGGGAAGCCAGCATTCTAACCAAAAAACACGGGAGTTGTTTTCTCCCCTTTGATGGTAATGGTCTATAAACCGTCCGTTTCAAGCCTGGCTAAGCCAACTTTATGCCCAACAATGGCAAGTATTTTGTATCGCATATTTGATTATATGTTTTAAATACATTGATATATATATATATCAAGGTTATAAACCGGTTGGCGGTATAACCGCCACTGCAGTTCAAGATTTTCTGATTGCAGGAAATATAAATTAAGGATTTCAAGCAAAAGTATCAGTACTTATGCACGAAGGCATATTTAAGGCAGAAGTATTGACTATCCTATTACAAGGCAATGTGGTGCCCAAATAAGATCATTGTTGTTCCGGTGGATCATGATAAAGCACCCACCTAAACCGGTTTCCGGTTCAAGTCTGTTCATCAATCCGGTTTGACGGTTGTGGGTCGTCCCGCGCCGCTTCAGCTTCCTCATCTCTATCCATTGGCTGGAAATCAACAGTGGTCCAGTCGATTCCCATTAAAGCTTGAAAGACAGCTTCTTCATGGATCAGAGAAGATGGTTCAATATCAGGAGCGTAAGTATGCTTACGGGTTGGAGGAATCAGATTCTCCGCTTTAGGAGTTGGTTCAGGCACTCGTTTGTTTTGATCATTATACTGGGCTTGATAATGCGACAAGTCTGCCTCTTCAGCCAATTGACAAGCCAGAGGGCATACTGCACGGTTTATCGCCCTCAAGTCTTCATTGAACTCTGAGCCATCTTCCTTCAAGCTGGGATAGCCTTGAGCTGCTTCAACAGGATCGAAATCCGGTAACCATGCTTTTGCCCGGATTAAGGCGTTGATGGCTCTGGTTCGAGCAGCAGATTTTTTCAGTTCTTCAATCCGAGCAGGAAGCATTGACAATCTATTAAGAGTGTCTTGGATTAAAGTGGGTGCCGGATTGTTATGAGATGCAGTGGTGATGATCCGCTGCGCTCCGGTATACAGCTGTTCAATTAAAGTATAGGCAGCCTTCAATTTCTTCCGAACATCTGACCCTAAGTGACCAATGCGTGTACCTATAACTATACAGGAAAGATCACAAACCGGATATATCATAAGCAGGCCAAAGTTGTCCAAGAAACCAAAAGGAACTTACCAAAGATAGCAGCGGTCATGGAATGAACTTGCCGCTTTACGGCGGTCAGCTCATCTACCACCGGTTTAAGAGCAGCTTCAGCATTTTCAGCTCTTTTTATTAAATCGGCCTTCTCAGTGGCCCAATCAGTCCGCTCCTTCTCGAAGCCCTCCTTCAGCTGTTCGGTGATACTCAAAGCACTGGTTAATTCTTCCCTTGCCTTGTCAGTTTCAGCTTGCTGGGTTTTCAAAATTTCCTGCAGATCAGTAATCCGGTCTTCTTTGATCCTCCCTTCAGCCTGTATAAAGACAGTGCTTGGCTTTCAACAAACGGTACAAGAATTTGAAGTACCAACCACATAACAAGTTATATGCTTGATACTTGGGGGCTAATGTACCTTCAATTTTCATCTATTACTAAATCGCAAAGTCCCAAGCTCAATACAGGTATTCAACTTGGCACTTGGGGGCTAATGGCTATTTGCTCAGTTATATTCTGATGTTAGAATCTTTATTGGAGTCCTGGTTTAACTATACTAAGTTGAACCGGCCCTTGGGGGCTACATTGATGGAGTTCAAAGTATTGCGGGCTATATTCAAGTCCCGGTTTGAAGAAGATTACAAACCGGCCCTTGGGGGCTAGGAGGATTAATACAGTAGCAGCAATTAAAGAAAGAAGAAGCGCAAGGAAGTTACCTCAAATTTATCTCTCATTATCTTTACTAGGCCAGCTTCACAGTCATGACTAGTATATAGCCGGTTCAAATAACCAGAATGAACATCTTGGGCACTCAGAGCAGCATATGTTTCCAGATCAACATTCCATTTGCCTTTGTTCATGCCAGGAGAATCTTCTTTCACAGTATGCTTGGCGAAAGCGACGGGATTCCCTGGTTCAAAGCGACCTACGCCGGTAATTACAATGTCATCATCCTTGAACTCGCCGGTTTGCGTTGGCACGGTCGGTTTATCAGTAGGCTTTGAAGGACTGCGGGATCCATCGATCCGGATGGAGTTGGCAGGCTGGTCAACAGGGACTGAGGTATCAATAGGCCTTTTATCAGTAATAGCATCATCTTGCAAAGGAGGATCATTGGGAATATCTTCAGGAATGAACGATTCAAGATCTGGTGTTTTATCCTGTTCAAGGGCAGCATCTTCCTTGGCCGCTTTATTCTGGTGGGCTTTCTTGCTTGGTTTAGGTTTAGCCCTGAAGGAGAAACAAAAAGTCAAGGAATAGCATAAGTTGTAACGTGGCATACCAGAAGCATATGTTCAGTCTAGCTTACCCAAGAACCGTTTTCAGTGGTGGCAGCTGAGTGGCCGACGATTCACCAGAGGAAGAATGGGAAGTAACCTGATAATTGGAGTCGTATGGATTAAGAGGTTGACGGATGAAACCCGCTTTAGGACATAAATTAATAAAAAGGTCGGAGACCTCAGAGCGGCATTTTCGGAACGGGCTGTTTGGTAAACCGGCGGATGTAACTACCTGGCCGCTGTGTCGGGTTGTGCGGCGAGCTTCATGTTGCTAAGTCTTCATAAGAAATTTGGGATCCAAATAAGCAAGAGGATGAGAAAATTTAACTTTCCGGTTTGCTTGGTGAAATTTTGGCAAGGGCAAAGGATCCGAATCGGAAGAGAGAATAATTACCTCAGCGATATCAGCATTACTGGCTTTAGCGTCGTCCTGACAAGTATCATCATCAATAAGGCGTGTAAAAAGTAGGCCTAGTGAATCGAGTTCTACCTCAGGGTCCGAGTTACCCACATCATCATCAACAGCCGGATCGGATGAAGCAGTGGTTTTCCTCTTTTTGGCAGGCTTCTTGACGACCTTGGTCTTTGGCCGGATTGGCCGATCTGCTTTCTCCAGTTTGTCTTGTGGAAGCTTCTTGGTCCAAAACGGATTATCACCCTGGGTAAGCAGCAATTGATGTCAGACAGAGATAGCAATAACAGGTTCAATAAAAAGTACAATCCAAAACTTACGGCTGGCGGTTTGTTGGTAGCACAGAAAGGGGGCAGGCCGGTCTGAGCGCAGAGGTGCTCCGGTTCGTTCAGCATTTTCTTCATAGACTCTGTGACTTCATCATCAGAGAGTTGGATGTTGATGTGTCGGAGTGGGTCATCAACGCTACCGGTATACTGGCACATTAACCCGGAGCGTCGGCTGAGAGGCAGTATGCTCCATGATATCCAACAGCGTGCGAGATCTACTCCTGTTAAACCGTTGGCCATGAAGGCTCGGAGCTTGGATAGTTGCGGAGCGTATTTACACCTCTCCTTGGCACTTAACCTTTGTGGGAAGGGGTGTGTATTGCTGAGCCGCTCCGGACGAAAGCCAGGCAAAGGATTTTCATCATTAGGGGAAGTGTCTTTGCAGTAAAACCACGTTGCATTCCACTCCTTGGGGTGACTGTGTAATCTGGCATCGGGATAAGTAATTTCTTTCCTTTTCTGAATTGCCATACCGCCCAGTTTGGTATTGGGACCATCAGTGAATTCTGTGCGGCGGTTTAAGTGGAAGCAGTCCCTGAACAATTCAACTGTGGGTTCCTCTTGAAGGTATACCTCACAGAGCACTTGGAAGTGGCATAAATTGGTAACAGAATTGGGGCCAGTGTCTTGCGGGCGAAGTTGAAAATTGGCTAACACATCCCGGTAAAATTTAGAGCCGGGCGGTTTGAAGCGTCGGGCTAAGTGATCCGCAAAAATCACAACCTCTCCCTCTTGAGGTGTGGGAGGACGTTCATTACCAGGAACCCTCCAGTGGATAGTCTCTTTGCTGTCTAAAGCGCCGATCGAGACTAAATCATCTAACTGAGTTTCCGTGACACGAGAAGGAACCCAGTTGCACTCATATACTTGTTTGGCCATGGTAAGATCTACAAGAAATAAGTGATTCCGGTTCAAGATCATGTTGGATAAAGGAAGGCGCTGGTATAAACAAAGCTAAATCGGAGGCAGTATATTTAAATCGGAATTTTATGAAGTGGCGTCATATGGCTAGAGAGTTCTGGCGGTTCAACAAGGGGACTAATGATATATACCGGTTTACTAACTTTTTCTATACTAAGTTAAACCGCCTGATCTAAGCAATTGAGGTTGCGGATGGCTAAGTATGCAGAAACAGGTTTCACAAGGTCCTATTGTAGTAATGGATCTGAAGCAAGTTCAGAAAAACAGAAAATATTCAAAAGATTAAAAGCAGAGCGGAAGTGAATCAATGGGCAGGTATGTAGATGAGATCTATGGACTTGAGCGTGAAACTACAGGTGGATGCTAAAAGGCTACTGCTAATCAGAGCAGGGTTTCACAGATCTATCCAGGAATCTAGGTACGAGCATGAACAAGTGAGGAACACGGCAAGAACAGGAAACCCTAGAATGGATCTATGTCAAGAAGAGCAGAAGGCTTACCAGAATCGAGGAAGACGCGGAAAGCTACCGCAGTGCTCTGGATTGTTCAGGTTGATGTAGCGGCCCAGGACGGTGCAGAGGTCGATGACGGTGGCGGAGCTCTGAGGCTGGCGACGCGAGGAAGACAAAGAGAAAGAGACGAAGGGGAGAAAAGGAAATGACCCTTCGGTCCTATTTATAAGGCAAAGGGCGTGTGTCAGGCCCGCGAATCCGGGAGCCACAGAATTCGGAAGTGGAGCTGCTGCCTTGGGTATCGCAGATCTATTAATAAAAGAAGGCGTTATAAATGTTAACTTCATGATGACGTCATGCCGGTTTACAGCAACTAGAGATGATGACGACATAGCGGTTTACCAATTACCAGAAGATGTTGAAGACAAAGATTTTTGTGAAGGATTGACACGAACCAGTTCAAATCAACCGGGGGCCTAATGTTGGGGATATTACCACTGGGCATGAACCGGCCTACCTGGGCCGGGTTATCTTCATTAGTAGTGTAAAGGTGATTAAGTAGATGAAGGCCCAAGGCCTGTAGTCGGTTTAGAACCTGTAGCCATAAACCGGCTTGATATGTAAACTTGTATTGTAAGTTAGGAATAGAGAGAGACCAACCGGGATACGAGTATGAACCGGTGTGGGACTCTGTGGACCAACGGGCGTTACCCGTGTATATAAGGGGACGACCCGGTGGCGGTTCAAGGACAGACAACAACAACTCGAGCCTAGGCGAAGCGTGTTTGCTCCCTAGCCATCGAAACCACATCAATTCCATCACAACTAGACGTAGGCTTTTACCTTCATCGAAGGGGCCGAACTAGTATAAACCCTCGTGTCTTTGTGTCCGCATTAACCCCTTCAAGTTAACCCGTAGCGATGGCTCCACGACTAAGTCCTTTCACAAGGACATCTGCCGTGACAAATCCACGACACACACCATCATCACCAACTTTGTTTTTTAAAGAGTAGAGATATATGTTATATATATTCCCCTTGATTTTTCTTATGTATAAAGTTGTGATATAAAAGATTTGTATATTTCTTTACAGAGGGAGTATCTCTCTGTCAAAATATATATTTATGTGTAACTAGTTACTCCTGTCTTTCTACTTCCTTTCGCTGATATGTGGGGCAACCGGCAACGGGGTCCACGTGCCATATGCACAAATGAGAGTGCACAACTGCACGGTAGACACAGCCCGGTCATAGCGCCGTAGTAATGCCCAATGAGCCATCAAATCACAACCCCCCCTTTCCGGCTTTAGTAGTAAGCTGGACGGACGAAGCGGCAATATTTCACTGGGCCTGAATCCCCTTCTCCCTCGTCTGCTTGTTTAGACAAAAAACCCTCTCAGTGATTGCATAGGGTTTTCTCATGGAGAACCAGGTACGAATTATTCATCCATCCCCGATAAATCCAAGTCCCTTGGTCGCAGGTAATCCTAGGATGGCAGCCGCCGCCGTTGATGCATTTTTCTTCCTACTGAATCTAGTGTGTTTCATTTGCAGTGCCAAAGTGCGAGGAGCCTACAGGTTTCTGCGCCCTTGGCGAGACGCCACACTTGTTCCTTCTCATCCTAACACAGTATTTTGAAACACGCACAGTATGTTCCTAGAATCCTCTTTTCTATCTGGGAGGGTGGGTTTTTTTTAACATGCTGTGTTCTCTTATTATTTTCCTGCAGTGTATTATTTACTCTGCCAGAACACATGTACTCAAGATGCTCGACCTTGCCATAACTGAATACACTAGTTTAATGGTCACAGTGAAGACAAGCCATGGATATAAGTTCCGAGTTGGGTTCATGAACCAAGAAGATCACTGCTTTTTTTATGGCCGAACTTGGATAAACTTTCTCAAGTGTTACAAACTGAAAGTTGGCGCACGAATGTTGATGGAAATAGCAGAACTTGGTCTCATCTTCACTGCGATCTTCCACCCCGATGTCGTTCCAATTGTTCATCCATGTTAGTTTTGTATCTGGTTCTTGCTTGTTGCCTCGATTACTTCTTAATTCACCTATTCTGTCTAACTAATCATAATTTAACTTTAGAATTAGCAACAAATCTCTCACGAAGATGCTACTTCTAACTAATATTTTCTTATAATTGGTAGCACATGTAGGTTTTTTCAGAGTTAAGCAGTCTGCTCGTTTGTTACTCTGTAATAACTCGGCTGTTACTGATGGCATTGAAGTTGACTGGATAGACATCCACAAGTTCCTACACTTTATTGATCGTCTTGAGGTCCTTGTGGAGCGTTTCAATGGTGGAAGGCCACGTGGGATATGTGTGCCACTGCTGCACTCGTTGAACAGGTACAACTGTGTCGAGAAACTTACGGTACGAGCTGTTTTCTTTTATATATGTTGTTCATAAACTATTGCTTATACACGGTTTTACAACTGAGATCTTCTTGAAACAGGAACCGTCTAGTTCTATTGTTCCTATACAGATGCCTGACCATGGTCGGGTCAGACTTGCGCTGGGTCACAACATGATGTTTATGTCGACCTACTCAATTCCCCTTGGAGGTGCAAAGATACTTATTCATGGGTGGTCTCAAATAATGAAGGCCCGTCCATCTTGGAGAATAGGACAGAAGATTATGTTCATGCTTTTCCATGGCTCTAAAGCGAATATCCTGTTTATTGACCACATTGCAAGATGAAGCCGCTTTCAGAAGGTTGTGGATGTGCGGGGTGGCGGTCCTGGGGCTTGGTGGCCTCACACTTGGTTAATTGTAGGCAAAGTAGCATTGTTCAAGGCGTGCTTTGTACGGTTGAACCTGTATAAGTACTCATACTGCTTTCAGCTTTGGTTGTTAAGTGCCCCTACTGGTTTCAGTTAATGTTGTTAAGTACTCCTGCTGCTTTTACAGTCTGTCGTGTTTCTTCAGTCCTGCCTTCCTCCAGCCGCAAAAACTAAACCAGCACCAGCTGGGCCGCCTGCTTCCGCCTCCCATGGCTGGCTGCGCCTCAGTGCATGCATCACCACCCCACCGTCTCCTAAATCTTTAACGCCGACGTCCTCCGCGCGGTTTGGTGCACTCGCCGCGGCGCCGCCCTCTCGCATTGTCAACATGGTCAACAAACAACAGGAATCAGCAGAAGTACGTGGATAGGATGACAGTAGGGCCCCACGACGGCTGCAACTCTTTCAAGACGCCTGCAAATCTTGAAATTAATATGAAATGAGTTGTAAATATAAAAACAGATGACAAATTGGCAATTACTTTATAATTTTTTGCACATTTTCAGATTTCTATTTCACTCGGCATTAACCTAATTTAAATATATCTACAAAGTACTTTAAATCTGGCTCGACATTTTGGTATTAAAAATAGTTTGGAACCCACAAAAATATGCGAAATTGGCCCTGGCCAACAAAAAAAATGACTGCAATAAATTGCATAAGAAGTTGCCATGAGCTATATATAAATTATTAAAAAAATGAGTGGTATGACTTGTGGGCCTGTTTAGTTGACGCGTATGCAAGATTTTTTTAGTTATTATATACGTCAACAAACAATTCTAGCAGACGTCCGTTGGATGTCAATCCAACGGCCGTCGTGTTTCTTCAATATCTAATCTTCTTGCTCCAGCCGCCAAAGCAGCCTCGGCGGGACCGCCTGCTCCCGCCTGTCGTGGCCGGCTGTGCTGCCGCGCAGGCCTCAGCGCCCCCTACTAGTCCCACCGCTGGCCAAGGCATCCCTATACTCACCCACCCCCCTGTTATTTTGCGGCGACGACAGCCTCACACCGCAGCCGAATCGGTGAACCCTCGTACTCCTCTCCGCGCGGGCTTCCACTGTCGCGTCTTCCCCGGATCCTCATCGTCCCCTTCCTAGGCCTCGTCGTCGTCCACCGCCCTGGTGCTCTCGGCGCGGCGTGGTCAACGTGGTCAAGGAACGACTTTCATCGGACGTGGACTATACGTGGAGAGGCTGACAGCTGGGTCCACGGCCGCAGCAAGGAAGTGCCTCCTTATTACACGGAAAATAATTATTCATCCACCTAACAGCAGGGACCCACCGGACGGGCCACCGTATTTCGCGAAAAAAATGTTTCCCCCCTGACTGCTGGGACCCACCAGCTACATCTTCGCACGCAAGGAAGTGCGCCCGGGCAAAAAAAATGATTTGCCCCCCTGACTGCTGGGACCCACCAGCTACATCTTTGCACGCAAGGAAGTGGGTCTAAAAAAAAATTATTCGGCCCCCTGACTGCTGGGACCCACCAGCTACATCTTCGCACGCAAGGAAGTGCCTGACAGTCGGGACCCACCTGGTCGAAGCGTATGTAGCATTGTCATTCTGGTCGCGAACGTGTACGTACATATATACTGGTGGATGTAGAGGCGCGCATGTGCTGTAGTAGAGGCGCGCGCGTAGCATGTACACGTACGTGCAGCGGCCAGGGTGCAAGAAAGAAAATACGGCCACGTATGTGTACATACGGGCGGGGTGTCGAACGCCTACTTGTGCATATATATGTACGGCCAGGGCTCATGTACATTGGCTGGGTCGGAACGGAGAAAGAACATCGTCATCGTGTTCATGGGGAACCAACCGGCTGGGTCGGAACGGAATGCGTGGTCGTGTTCATCGAGAGGGATTGGACGGAATAGGCAATGGAAACGAGGCCTGGCGTACCACAGAACATAGGAAACGACCTGGCGTACCACAATCGAAACGGGGTCCTGTTGATCGGGAGGGGTCTGGCGTACCGCAAAACAGAGAAAACAGACCTCCTACGGTCGAAACGGGGGTCCTGTTGATCGGGAGGGGTGTGGCGTACCGCAAAATGGAGGAAACGGACCTCCTACGGTC
>NC_057798.1:115686349-115688383 GCF_018294505.1 Triticum aestivum | reverse complement strand
GCGTACCGCAGAATGGAGGAAACGGACCTCCTACGTTTGGAACAGGGTCCTGTTGATTGGGAGGGGTGTTGCATACCGCATAATGGAGGAAACGGACCTCCTATGGTCGAAACAGGGGTCCTGTTGATCGGGAGGGGTGTGGCGTACCGCAAAACGGAGGAAACGGACCTCCTACGGTCGAAACGGGGGTCCTGTTGATCGGGAGGGGTCTGGCATACCACAAAACGGACGAAACGGACCTCCTACGGTCGAAACGGGGGTCCTGTTCATCGGGAGGGGTGTGGCGTACCGCAAAACGGGACTCCACGGGATACTGTTCATCTCCACCGTCGACCTCCTCTAGCCTCCACGGGCTACTGTTCATCCACTGTCGACCTCCTCCAGCCTCCACTTGCGACTGTTCATCCACAGGCTCCTGTTCATCCAGCCTCCACCGCGCGCTACTCCACCGGCTACTGTTCAACCACCCCGCTCCACAGGGCTCCTGTTCAACCACCCCTCCACGGGCTACTGTTCATCCACCCCTCCACCGTCTACTGTTCATCTAGCCCTCCATGGGGTCGTCCTGTTCATCCAGCCCTCCACGGGGTCCTGTTCATCCAGCCCCAACCGGCTCGATCGATCGGGGTCATGTTCATCCAGAGGCAACGCCACGGGTCCTGTTCATCCACTCCCACCACTCACTGTTCATCCAACACCCCCCCCCCTCGCAACGCTCACTGTTCATCCAGAGAGGCAGCATCGATCGGCTTCAGTTAGCAGCAGTAGCGAAGGAATCGATCGCTCGGGTTCAGTAACGCGTAGCTTGCAGTGCAATTGCTCGAGTTCAGTTAGAGCCCAATGCCTCACTCGGGTTCAGTTAGAGCCAACGCCTCGCACACACGCGCGTACGTGTATGAGAGAAACGCGCATCTCTCGGCCCCCGACCACCCACCGTAACCGGGAACTCCCCAAATTTTTCCTCGCCCTCGCTTCTACCACGGTTTTTTCTGTCATGGACGGCCCCAAAGAATGTCAAGCAGCTGTGTCTCCGGCCCGCCCAGGACGAAAAGCCCATTTTATGTCATGATTTTTTGTCATAGAAGTAGGAGCCCACCACATCTATGATGATACCGGGTTTTGTCACAATTATCGTCATAGAAGTGTCATATGTATGACAGGAAAAAAATTCGTTCGGCCCAAAATGTCACGGATGTGTCTTTTTTTGTAGTGTGACATGGCAACGACGGCGAATAACTGGAAGACACCTGGCGCATCGGACTCGGGGCATTACAACTCTCCTCCACTAACAAGAGATCTCGTCCGAGATCTTAGGAACGAGACGGAAGAGAAAGAGGAAGAGGTGAAGTAAGAACGCAAGAGAGAAGATGAACAAAGTCGAGAGCACTCGAGTAGAAAAAATGAACAGCGAATATGATGAGAATGAAAAGCTCAAGAAACAAGGTAGACTCTGAAACCACTCCAGTTAGAACAAGATAGAAAAGGAATAAGAATGAAAGAATTTGGGCAACACTCCAGCTGAAAATGGAAGGAATGGAGACATGAACTTCACAAGATGGGATGACACTTGACGAGATGAACAACACAATGCTCAGGAAGAATTGAAAGAATGGGATGAAAAGAACGGATAAGAGAACGACAACTTCCACGATGAATGAATTCAATAGCATCCTTAGAGGAAGATCTTCAACGAACCACCAATAGGATTGGAAAGAACGAATGGATTAAAATGATAAACAAGGAAAAGGAATATGAAGGAACCACAGTAAGAATTCAAAAATGACTGATGAAAGAGAATGAATCACCGGGAAGAATTAGAAGAACAAATATGCTTGAGGGGATTTAGATGCAAAAGAACAAAGAGATCACGAGCTGATTAAAGAGCGCTTGAACGAAGCGCCGGGATAATTGGATAACGGTAGCTGAAATGTGAGGACGAAGAATTCTTCTGGAATGATGGCATGTGATACGTCTCCAACGTATCTATAATTTATGAAGCATTCATGCTATTTTATTATCTGTTTTGAATGATTA